>NC_086326.1:114896583-115196583 GCF_036172605.1 Pelobates fuscus
CACCTGAGCTGCGGAACGGAATGGTCGCATAATCGCATCGCTCCTCCGAGCACACCCGTGAAGCCCGAGAAAGCTGACCCTAATCCCCGAAATGGGGAAACATTCAAAGACCGGGAGCACCCCCAAACCCTCGGGTACCCGCCAAGCGCTGGTAAATTCCTCGATGCGGCAATACTTAGCCGCGACGCCGGACCTAACCTCCCAGGCGGCGTCTGAGGCCTACACACAGTCGGGAGCCTCCACCCCTAACTCCCACTCCCCGGACAGGGGTGAACACATGGCGACCCCACCAGCAGACTGGCTTAACCTGCTGAAGGCTCTTCCCACCCGAGATGATCTGACTAACGCCACCACGGCCCTCCAGACATCTATTAGGGCGGACATTCAAATGATGAGAGCGGACATACAGGGCATGGCCGACCGCATGGCCCAAATTGAGGCTGACCACGACAACTTAACCGCGGCACAGTTGGCCCACTCAACGGCCCAGTCACAACAACTGACTCAAATGCAGGCTATGGCACGCCACGTCGAGGACCTAGATAACAGAGGCCGCAGGAACAACCTGCGGATACGCGGCCTAAAAGAAGGAGAAGAAACACCCGCACAGCTGGTAACCATTATCTCTACCATATTCAATGGCCTCCTGGGACGCCCGGGTGAGTCTCCCATCGCATTCGTCCGGGCTCACAGAGCACTGAGACCGAGAGGTCCGCCAGATGCCCCTCCACGAGACGTGATTTGCTGCCTAGAGAACTATGCTCTGAAAGAAGAGATCTTACACGAGGCCCGCAACAGAGGTGAGCTCGGCCACGACGGTCACCAGCTTCAACTATACCCAGACCTCTGCCCAGCCACTCTGGGGTACCGCAGGGCCCTAAAACCGCTCACTAGAACATTGACCGCCCAGAAAATGCGATATAGGTGGACCTTCCCGACGGGCCTGATCGCCCACACGGCGGGCGGCCCTAGACCTATACGCACGGCGCAAGACCTACAGGATCTTACAACTGAACTCCACCTGCCACCACTTAACCTGAGATGGCCTGACCCACTGTACTTCTATAATGGCCCACCACCACCGTTACAAGATCAACCACAGCCGCAACGACGATCCAGGACCCGGATGGAAACCGTGAGACCAGCCGGGGCAACCCGCTAGCTATGTCAGGCGATTCCGAAGATGCGAAAGGACACAAAAGACACGTAAATATAGCCACCCACACCGGGGCAGACAACCCCACGCACACACGAGCCACGCACATAGTTCTTCGAATCCATGGCCCACTGAGACTCCTGGGGTGGGAAACGGGTAATGGGGGGATAGGGGACAGTCCTACAAGGCCACAAGAGAACTGCTGACTCTTTCCGAACCTCCTGCTATGGGGTATTTGATGGCCGTGAAATGGCGGGTGACTGCACTGACATTTTGGGGAGAGGGGTGAGGCGGGAGGCACCGGCCAAATGGCTGACTAGGGTATGGAAGTGGGACATCATCACTGTACTTGATTGGTTTAGGGACAATAAATCACCACCGCACTGGCCCCCGCTGACCCACTGCAGTTGACTTCCCCCCCCCCCCGCAACTAAGACAGCTCACATGGCCTAGAGAAAGGGACACCACGCCAACACCAATGAGTAGACTGGACCACGCTGATCCCACAAGATAGGCCACATCCCCAGAGTACGTTGAGGTACTTGAGAATAGGGTCTCCCGACTGCTGACATTACAGGGGTCAATTATATTCATTATCATACGGGTAGCGACCGAGGGCGCAGGTGACCCCCGTAGAGTAAAGTTCTCACACTAGCCGCCCGCAGAAGGGGCGCTCTTTAGTGGCACACCACCCACTAAGCCACGGTAGTAGAGCAGGGATTAACCCCAAAGAGAGACGGAGTGACAGGCCACGCTCCCACAGGACAGGGGTGTACAGTTTGTGGCAGGGGGACTTGGCTGGACCGACAGGTGTGGTCGAACCGACTCCTACCTCGCCCACACCTTTACCTTTTTCATTGCATATTTGGTTACTGAGTTGGTATTATTGTTTACTGTTATTGTTGTATTTTTTATTTACAGCCTCGCGCGCTCCTCGCTCGACGTGCCCCCGGGAGGAGGGCCAAAGCCCCGCCTACCCCTCCTGACCGGCTCCCACAGCCTTCTCCCCCCCCCCTCCCTTACCCATTACTCCTACCACACCCGCCCACACAGGCCACTGACGCAGCGGTGCCCTCACTATGCCGCCCCAGACCACACACAAGCGAGCGGAGATCAACCTCCTGTCCATAAACGCTAAAGGGCTAAACATCCCTGAGAAACGCTCGAACGCGCTGCGTCACTTCCACAGCCAAAGGGCACATGTGGTGCTGATCCAAGAGACCCACTTTAAAGAGGGTCAATCCCCTAAACTTGCAGACGGACGGTACACCCAAGGCTTTTTTAGCAACAACCCAGAGGGGAAAACCAAAGGCACCGCGATACTGGTCCACAAATCGCTGCATTTCACCCCCACAGACACCCTCAGTGACAACCTAGGCAGATACATTTGTGTCAAGGGACTAATAGCGGACAAACCCTACACATTCGCATGCCTTTATACCCCTAACGGACGCCAACACTTTTTTCTGCGTTCCACAATCAAGACGATAGAGCGGTTTGCCGAAGGCTGCCTGATCATAGGGGGAGACCTGAATGTAGCCCTAAGACCGACAGTAGACACGTCCACCGGCACCTCTTAATTACCCCGCCACATCCTCACAGCCATAGACAGGACCTTACACGACGCCCGCCTGGTAGACTGTTGGAGGGCGACACACCCAACGGATCGTGACTATACCTTTTACTCGACCCCCAATAACACCTACTCGAGAATTGACTATTTCCTGATGCCACACTACTATCTGACGGATATCAGACGGACGGCCATCGGCACGGCGACCTGGTCGGACCATGCCCCAGTCCTAATGACGGTGACGTCCCCACTTTATAGATCCACTTGCAACAGCTGGAGGCTCAACGACTCCCTCCTGAACGACCAGGTGGTGCTGACAGAAGCCAAATCGCAACTTACGCAATATATTTTAGATAATGACACACCGGACGTTACGCCCTTCTGCCTCTGGGAAGCTCACAAATGTGTGATGAGGGGACACTTCATAGCGAAAAGTGCAGCCCTTAAACGGGCTAAAGCCGCCAGACTACAGGCCCTATTAACAGAAATCCGCACAGTAGAGGACAGACACAAACAGACCCACCTCCCGACTGATGGGGCACAACTAACGACGCTCCGGAGGGAACTCTCTACCATCCTCAATGCCAACTATCATAGAGCATGCATACACACCAAGACATTCTTCTATAACAACGCTAATAAATGCGGCCCCCTCCTTGCACGCATGATAGCTAAAAAGAGGGCTCCAGCCTATATCCCCAAGATCAGGGATAAACAAGGGAAGATCCAAGGCATGCCGTGGGACTTGGCAGACGTTATACGAACATACTATTCAGACCTATACAATCTAGAACCACACACAATAGACAACGCACTAACAGACAAAGAAACACGAATTGCCAGGTACCTAGAGCCCCGTATAGGCAAACGTCTCACCCTAGAAGCAAGCGCAGAATTACACGAGCCAATCACTGCCCAGGAACTAGCGTGGGCCCTCAAAACGGCCAAGCCCGGCAAAAGCCCGGGACCTGACGGTCTACCTATCAGGTACTACAAAGCGTACGCGGACCTCCTCCTTCCTCGCCTCCTGGTAGCGCTTAACGCGCTTAGAGACGGAACACAGATACCCCCTCAGACCCTGGAAGCAAACATCGTTCTGATCCCCAAAGAGGGGAAAGATCCGGAACTATGTGCCAACTACCGGCCGATATCCCTGCTCAACTGCGATCTCAAACTTTTCACGAAAATCCTCCCGCAGAGGATGCAAACCTTCCTCCCGGACCTAATACACATGGACCAAGTGGGGTTCACCCCACAACGGGAAGCTAGGGATAACACGATCAGGACGCTAGCCCTGATCCATTCTGCAAACACCAGCAAAGAGGGCCTTCTCCTGCTCTCCACAGACGCGGAGAAGGCCTTCGACAGAATATCTTGGGACTACATGTTCCAGATACTGGAAGGGCTAGGGCTGGGCCCGTTCATGGTGACATGGATCAAATCAACATACACGAGACCGACCGCCCGCGTCTGCGTGAACGGGGCCTTTACAGACCCCTTCCCGATCAGGAATGGAACCAGACAGGGCTGCCCACTCTCCCCCCTCCTGTTCATACTTGCACTGGAACCCTTCCTGAACTCGATCCGGAACAACCCACTCATCCCGGGTCTGAGGCTGGGGAGCAAGAGGCACTCGGTTGCAGCGTATGCGGATGATTTCTTGTTCTTTGTCACCAAACCTGAATCGGCAATGCCGGCTCTCATGAAGGAATTCGAGACATATGGAGAACTATCGAATTTCAAAATAAACTTCTCCAAATCCACGATACTAAACATCTCCATTCCGAAACACACAGAAAAGGCGCTGAGAAAGGACTTCCCCTTTGGGTGGTCAGACACCTCTCTGAGATACCTAGGGGCAAGGATCACCAAGGACCTCACCCAGCTATATGAGGCGAACTTTCAACCGCTGCTGCGCACCATCTAGAACGACCTCACTGACTGGGGACGGGTGCGGCTCTCATGGTTCGGTAGGGTGGGGGTTCTCAAAATGAACATCCTGCCGCGGGTGCTGTACCTGTTTCAGGCCATACCCTGCTCCATTCCAGAGGCTTTCTTCGCCTCGCTCAGATCCATGACTCTCAGATTCACCTGGCAGAAGTTGAAAGCCAGAATAAAACATGATGTGCTCACACTGCCCAGACAAAAGGGAGGGCTGGCCCTCCCTGACTTCAGGGAGTACTATAGAGCCACGCATATTCAACGGATCATGGAATGGACTAAGTTAGAGGTAGTTAAGCTATGGAAAGACGTGGAGACCACACAGGTAGGCAGACCTATCGCAGTCCTCCCATGGTTGGACATCCAACAAGGCAGGCAGTTAGCAGCCCCACACCCCCTCATCAAGGCAACCATACAGGTGTGGCATAGACTAGCCACACGACTGTCACTTACCACCACTCCCTCCCCATTACTCCTGCTGACCCACAACGAGACCTTCCCCCCCAGGAACGGAACCGAAAACGCTAGTCCGCCTCCTGAACCGGGAAGTCCCGAGGCTGTGCCACGCAACCACCGGTGGCCGCCTCAAGTCACTAGAAGCCATGACCGGGAACTCGAACCACCCATTCATGTTACAATTCAGGTACAGACAACTGCAATTATTCACTCAACCACTACTTCAGATCCACAACACCACTAGAACACTGACACAATTCGAAGAACTCTGTATGGACCCAATCCCCCTATCCAAAGGCCTCTCCACCCTCTATGGCATACTTATGCAACAGAGAAGACAACCACCCCCAAGCTTCATGGGGAAATGGGAACAAGCTTTAGGCACAACCTTCACACCACCTCAATGGGACAAAATTTGCACCCTCTCGCTCCACTGTGCGCTGTCAAGCGGAACGCAGGAAATGGCCTATAAAATTCTAGCCCTCTGGTACCGCACCCCACTCCAGACCCACACATACGACCCCACTACAGGCGACACCTGCTGGAGATGCACTAGACACACAGGCACATACCTCCACATCTGGTGGGAATGCCCACTCATCCAACCCTACTGGGAATCCATATATCTAATCATTAAGAGATTTACCGACTGCCCCCCACCGAAGGACCCTGCAACATTCCTCATACACCATACCAAGACAAAGTCATCTGTTTACAAAAAAATCCCTCACAATCCGAATACTTAATGTGGCTAAAAGTCTCATTCCCATCTACTGGAAAAAACTAATTGCACCGCCCATAGACACCTGGTACCGACGCATGGAGGAACTCAGAACACTAGAGGAGCTATCCCTGATGGCAGAAGGGAAATCCCAGACTTACCTGACGATTTGGACACACTGGCTGCTAACCACTGCACGCCCGGACTTCCAAGCCTTGCTCCACTGACCTAGACGAACAGACTCAGCCTATGCAAAGACCCGACAAGACGTGAACCCCACCCCTATCCGCCCCCATCCCCCCCCCCCATCCTCCCCCCCCTCCCGTGGGACTGAAGGCGAGGACGCGCGACTGCTGGGAGGATAACCCACGGTAATATGGCTAGGCAAGCCTGGCACGACACGTAAAAAGGTAGCACACGCAAGGTTGGAGAAAGGAGACCTGGAACAGGGACAACCCACACAGGCCCCCGAGCCTGACTCAGATACACCTTGATGGTTGCGAGGCATTTAACACTGCCGCAGGCACACAAGCAGTAGCCCACGAGACAGGGGGACCAAAGAAGGGTATAAGGAGCAGAGACCCCCAACAACGATAGGGCACGCACACCCACTAGGGGTAAGCAGACACACACCCAGGGCACAGGGCTCGGAACCCCCCCTACGGGGAGGAACACATTACAACCCTAGCATCCACCCTCGTGGACCCCCTAGATTCTGGGTGCCACTACCACCAATATGGCAGCACTCCTCCTAGTAGAAACACAAGAAACACACTAGCCGTTATGGCTCAGGTGTCAGGGAGACCCCAACAATAGCCTTGGGCCACCACCTAAGGCATACATACTGCGGGCCCTGCGAATCCCGCCAATATATATACCACACATGTCATAGAGGGACCTGCGAGTCACCAAGGTTTGCATTCGAGACAAATGTTCCAGGGGTTAAATTCCCTTAGAAGACCTTACCAACCTGCGGGACCTTCGAGTCCACGACGATAAAGTGCCATATTGTCATGACGTTGAAAAATACTTAATATATAGGATAACCATGAAAAAAAAAACAAGGGTGAGACCTGCGAGTCTCAAAATTATTGATGCTCACATAATTGATGAAACCTGCAAGTTTCGAAATGTTCATTTGACATGTTGACACAAACGGCTACATTTTGGAGACATTTGGAGTCTCAATGTTTCTTAAATTTATTTGAAAACGAATAAACAGATATTTACAAAAAAATAGGCATCACCTATTTGGGTAACCAGAGAATGTGTTCACGATTTTATATCTTGTGATCTATTAATTTCTGTTTATTTTTCGTATCCACGCTGGCGGGCCGCAACTGCTAGCCGCTCTGTCGTTTGGGCGCGAACGGCGGCCATCTTCGATCTCGCACCTGCGAGACCCACGACTGCCATTTGCGCCCCTAGCGGTTATGACTCACACGTTGGATATGTATAGTTAAGTATTTCCATTAAACAATAATTTACTGTGGAACATTGCTAACAAACTGCACTGTACATTAGCCATTACACTGCTGCAGAGTGTCTATACAGAGGTGACCCCTCTCAGTTGGGGGTGAACCCCCCTCACGCTCCTGCCAATACCATAACAGGAGTGATCCCCTATGCTGGGTGACCCCCAAGCGGAGCCATACAGCACTCGGTGCAGGATTTATTCAGGGGTGAACCCCCCTTTCAGATGGGGTGACCCCCCCCACAGGCTCAAAGAGACACAGTGCACGCAGGTTCAACATCCTGCCATGCACTAACAAGATGACTCTGCAGTGAATATCGGACACCCACACTACGACTGGGGTGATCCACGCACCTCCTTACCAAGGAGTGAGAAAATTGCAAATGTACAGGCTCCACAATTCATATATTGTTGGGTGAACCCCAAACCAAACAGGCCCTCCACCCTTGACGGGTGCGGCCCACTTATACGACCGCTCATCCCGGTTGCACAGAGGGTGACCCCCTCTTCAGGCCACTCGACCCCATGCGACCTGAGGGTCTCGGGTCAGATAACACTGGGTGACCCCCAGTCATTAATGGAAGCCGACTGTACTACTACTCACATACTTCAGTACCTGACATTCACAGAGAGGAATACTCCACTACTTCATGTTGAGTGACTCACCACAATCACCACCATCTGACTTCCAGTCAATGATAAATTCGGCGGTGGCTGCCTCAGTGGAGAAGGCTATTGCCACTGGTGCAGATCCCGAAAACAGACACCGACACCGCAACGGCCACTGAAACGGAAGACACTGACTTCCTTAGAGAAGTCCCCAGAATAAAACTATCCAAACGTTATTTTCTGTGCACTTTATTATTGGGGCGACCCCCCTTACTACTGGGGTGACCCTCACACTCAAAGATGTGCATTCACCAATGGATTAATGTGCACTTTTTTATTGGGGTGACCCCTTTATAGGAGGCAACCCCCACAGGCTCAAGTGTCACAATGCAAGCAGGCTCATCCCCTGCTATACAATTAAGAGTCACAGTACAAGCAGGCTCATCCCCTGCTATATCATTAAGAGTCACAGTGCAAGCAGGCTCATCCCCTGCTACATCATTAAGAGTCACAGTGCAAGCAGGCTCATCCCCTGCTATACAATTAAGAGTCACAGTGCAAGCAGGCTCATCCCCTGCTATACAATTAAGAGTCACAGTACAAGCAGGCTCACCCCCTGCTATATCATTAAGAGTCACAGTGCAATCAGGCTCATCCCCTGCTATATCATTAAGAGTCACAGTGCAAGCAGGCTCATCCCCTGCTATATCATATGTATATATGACTATGCATGGTACCCACAATACGACTAGGGTGATCCACATACTCCTCACTGAGGAAGGGGAAGAATTTTGCAGTAATCAGACTCCAACACTCGTCTGCGGACTTCTGTGCACTTTATTATTGGGATGAACCCCTTTACTACTGGGGTTATTCCCGCACTCGCAGATGCACATTCCACATGGAACTATGGCCGGAGGAGCTCTAGGTGTCCTAACACATTTACACATGTACCTGGTCCATATATATATATATATATATATATATATATATATATATATATAGATATATATATACTCAACAGACGGAAAGGTCGACAGACGACCTCTCACTCAAGACTTTCAGCCTAGGTTAATTGCAGTGGCAACCTCAATGCAGACCACAATCCCCAATAGGCTGGGTCAGGGTCTTGCAGAGACTGTGAACCATGGTACCCTATCTGCCTATGAATTCATGAGCTACTAGGCCCGGGGCCAAGCACCCATATACAAAGGACAAGTGCAAGTATTCCATCACGGACTCTCCAAATAATTACATCAAGCCTGGGAACAGAACCTCGATGTGCCGGAAAGTTATCCAAACAACATATTAAGGAAATCTCCGGAGACTCCACGGATTTGACCGCTGCACGGTCAGACAACACACAGAGATCGTCGAAATGGGGGTTGCCAGGCCTTCATCCACGATCCATACAATTGTAGCCACAAAACTTAGGACAAGGAGACTGTGTGTTCGACTCCGGGTCACACGCCCTCACTCACTTCACCCCAACAACAGAACATTACTGAGAAACAGCTATACTCTTACATTTCTCCGGTTTCAACGCTCTCATGGTGTAACCATGGGCAGCGGTCTACCTTATTATGAAATAAGGAAGCTACCTCTACTCGAGTAGGGAGTATACTCCGGATGGCCGAAGGATAGGACATAGGATTCCTCTATACTCCTGGGCTGAACGACCCAGTAGGGTAACTTAGCTCAATGAACTAATGCTTAATCTGGATACCTGGTCGACCATTGGGGGTCGAAGTCCACATCTTCCAGTACCATCCCTCTACGGGTACTGGAGGACCACAAATCTCACATATGAGGAAACTTACTTATTTCCAAGAAGCGCTGGGCATTCGCTCCAGACGTCACTGATTAACTCGGGGATAATTTTATGCTCACAGTAGTCGGGAGACTACCATTCTGGCACCATCCTACAGCTTCCCCACACCTAGGTGGGTTCAATCATTAGGATTGGACGGACACATACCCATCCAGGATAGTCACACCAGGGACCCATTTGTCCATTTTGTTTTTTCATCGACGGGACCAAACAAATCAATTCACATGTCTATCATTAAGGTACGACCCATGGAAGCCAAGAAACCTTTATAACCGGTCATGGCGCCCTTTGCCACAAAGGAATCCACTACCTCGCCTATCTAGACTACAAGACGTTACTTACTACACACGTAATCAACAATCAGTCTCTAGGGCTGGAAGGCTCGCTGCACATACCCCTACCAGAGAACCATGATCTGGAGAAGAGACAGCCGGCGTCGAGATTACCGACAACCTACAGCTAGCCTGGGGCAGATCCGATAGTTGTATTCTCCATTTGGACAATATCGCGGCAACCGACTACACAAAACACCTGGACGGAGTCTGGTATCGGACTCTAATAATATCGGAGGACATTTACCATTTCTAAATTACACGCAAGGTTACCCTACGACTAGGGTTCCCTCAGAAGATTACCTGTTTCCTGACAACGGGACTCCTTGGTCACCATCGCATGACAGAGATCTGGGTGACACGCACCTCGCCACTACAGCAGAATCTAAGGGGCTCCCGATCCTATTGACTCCATTCTGGGCTATCCACTGCCCTTCCACTGTCTCCCATTTTACGGACAACCCACAAGATACCATCGGACCACGACAGGACTTTTCGTATGCTGCGAGGCGTCATACGCTCCAGAACCAGTATCGGAATACACTCGGTTATGGGTCTTAGTCGTGGTTCTCTCTATTCCTACGGGTTTGTCCTATGGATTTGGATACTCACTCCAACTAACCCTCGAGGAATCTCACAATCGAGACAGCCTCTCTCTCTCTCCCTTTGTATACTATACCTTTCACACCAGTTATGGCCACCACCTTACCGAGTGGGCACGTTGACCATTGCTCATATGGTTGCGGTGATCGATTGGTTATCAGTCATTCGGGTCATGGATGCGTCTTAGACATCCACGATGCATCTTCCTTCGCCGATGTTCATTGGCCGGGTCACGAGAAGAGAATTTCAGGGTGTTCTACTTCCTCGGACTCTTCACACATCCTGTGTTGTTCCATAGCGTTAAAAATGCAAAATATGAAGCCTCCTGTCCTGTTATAAAATTGTAGATTATGCTAGCGCAGTGTACCTATAATCTTAATTTTATTAAGGACAGGAGGCGAGTATTTTCCCACCCTGCTTTTTCCCTCCCTAATTATCATTCCTTGGGTTGTACTTCAATAAAAGATTTGAATTCAGGAGGTGTGGTTATCTCTTTATTACGTGGTTTATTTCATATCACATCTTGAAATTACGACTGCTATCTGTTATGATTTCCTAATACATACAATTTGACTATATTAATGTCTCTATCATAGCTACCTATTTCGGTTAAAATATTCTTGTCTCATCTGATAAATTCCTTTTACGTAAAGTACTATGGAATAAACTGGCGTTTTATAAACAGTAATATTGATTATGCTAATAATAATAATAATAATGAGGACAAACAGTTCATTTCCAAATCCCTTTCACGTCTTTTGTTTCTTTTCAGTTTGATTCTTCTTCATGGATCAATACATGGGATCGTCTTCGCACTCTACGACAATCTTCCAGTCGGGATTTGGATCATTTACAGTCTGATTCTTCGTCGTTATCATTATTTATTGTAATAGCAGGATATGTTGATGATTATCTCGCACCAAAGAAAGAGGAAATGATGCAAGAGATAGGGCCTTTTATACCCTATGGCAATGTTTTTTTCACTAAACTTTATTGTTAAACCTGTGCTGCTGGAGTTTTAGTAAAGAAAGATTATGCAAAATACTCGCCTCCTGTCCTTAATAAAATTAAGATTATAGGTACACTGCGCTAGCATAATCTACAATTGACTTATGTAATAAGCCATAAAAAAAAAAAAAAAAAATACATTAGGTGTTGTGTGTAAAAACCAGTCCATTTGTAGAGCTAGATATTCAACATTTTACAAGATACAGGGTAATCCACTGGGGATAAATATTAACAATAAAAATAAATGTAAAAAAAATACATATAACAAAGACACTTTTCATACACCTTAAAAAGTCCATCTATGTTGGACTAGTCATGGAAAGTGGTGAAATAATTAAAAAACATAATGCTGCAGATATAAATACAAATACATGTGTGCAACCAAATGGAAGCAATAGTATGGGACAAAAGAAAAGAAAAACAAGTATACAAGGTATTTTAACAATAAGGATCAATTCATCAATAGCTAGAAGGAGGCAGTTAATTCATAATAGAGGGACATCCCATATATGTTAAAAAATATGTAGTATATAAAAAAACATATGCCTATAATCAATAAAGAACCCATATGAAACACATATCAAAAGGAGGCAGTTGATTCATAACAGAGGGACACATATATGTTAAAAATATGTAGTATATAAACAACATGATATACATATAATCAATGTGGAATCCATATAAAACACATACCCATAATATGTGGAAGACATGTATATACAATATGTGTGGACGACATATAGAAGAGTGTAAAAATAAAAAAAGAGATACCATTTTTTTCCCATTTAAAAGCCTCCATAAAATACTCTTGCATATTTTAAGGGACAATAATATCCAAGATGGTTATAAGGCTAAAAAGAGACACAATGAACAAAAAATAGAATCTACTAAAACCGTATTCAATCCATAAAAGCTAATATATCCAAATCCGTGTTAAGACCTAAGGGAACAGAGGTTTCCATTTTATAAATCCACTCTGTCTCCCTTGTTGCTAGCATCTTCTCCATGTGACACCCTCCAAAGTGGTGTAATTGTGTCAATCCCAATACACATAAAATCTTTAAAGCTAAAACTATTACAAGAGATGCAGTATCTACGGACACTGTGCTTTAAACTTTTCTTGTTGATTCCATTGAAGTGTTCTAATAGTCTTACATGGAGTTTCCGAATAGTACTGTACCCCGCACTTACATTGCAATACATTTACAACATACTTACTCTGACAGTTTATAAAGTGCTTTATTTTGAAAACCTTTCGTAATTGTGCTAGTTTTACTTATTTGAAATTTGCAAGTGCTACAATTTCCACACTTGTAAAAACCTTTTGGTTTTCCTGGTAAAAAGCTTAGTCTCCTTTAGTTCTCTAGCACAATTACGAAAGAGTTTTAAAAATAAAGTACTTTATAAACTGGCAGCGTAAGTATGTTGTGTATTTATTGCAATGTAAGTGCGGGGTACAGTATACAGGACGCACCATTCGGAAACTCCATGTAAGACTATTAGAACACTTCAATAGAATCAACAAGAAAAGTTTAAAACCGTGTCCCTAGACACTGCTGTAGCGGTTACCCCGTGTAGCAGAGGGGTTTCAACCACTGGAGGAGGGTGTCCTTTTCCCGATCAGTGAGGAGGATTCTCAGCATTCAGTCGTGATCCAAGTGAAGAAGCTCTGACAAGAGCTAGTGTGAATAGCTGTATAGCGGTTACCCCCAATAAGAGACAGGACTCTAGATTGAGGGAGAAGTAGAACTGTCTGTACTGGCATCTACAGCCTCTTTTATTCACATTCTACAAACATAGTACTGCCCACAGGGTTTTGAAGAACAACCAATCAATACATTACAACACAGCTAACACTCCCATTCATTACATCAGAAATCCTCCCCTCTGCCTGTGATACAATTATCTCAACACAATAGACTAACTTAATTATCACAGGCAGGAAAATACAGTATTATAAAACATATCACAGGGTGTAACGGATCGACGGGCACCCCGACTGGGTACCTCCGTTGAAGGATGCTCCTAGCGTTTCCTGAGGACTTCAAGCACTGCAGCAGACACCATAACCACCGTAGACTCCTCCAGGGAGCAAAACAGGAACCAGCGCTTACAGAACTTAGCAGTGAGTTAGCAAGGGAATATGACAAGCATTGCAATCCCTTGTAGCAGATTCCCCCAATAAGAGACGGCACTCCGAATTGAGGGTAAAGTAGAACTGGCAGGTACTCTGCTTTTATGCAGTGCTCCCCTGCAAGCCCACAGACAATTAGGCATTAACCAATCAACTATCGGTTACATCCCACATATCCCCTCCCCTCTGCTTGGGAGATAATTGAGTTTCTTACTGTATCTCCTCAATTATCTCCAAGCTAAAACGTATACATTTTTATAACTTTAAAACTATACATTCAATCTTCATAAAAAATATTATTAATCAGCACACTTGAAATATGAACATACTCAAAAATCATGCAAATCCTTCCATTAGTTCAAAAGTTAGTCGGAAGTCCTTTGTGACATTTTCATGCCCAAAACAGTTCCACAGATTCAGGCTGTGCGGTCGGTCTATTTCTGCCCTGAAAATAACAAAGTCCCATCCGAACGTGGCATTTGAATAGTCGAACGCACGTCGACTTCTGTCAAAGTGTCGAAGTGAAACTGGGGTTGTGTTTCCGTGGTGTTATATGGTCTACCAGAGGTCTATTTTACACCCAGAAATGACAAAGTCCCGTTCTTTGAACGGGACTTAGTCTACAGCCGCAGTGTCGAAGGGTAGGGGAAGGTACAGCTCACCGCGTTCGACTGGATTAAAATGGCCGCCGCCACGTGTTCGACTGTAATGGCGGCCACTTCGACGACTTCGGCACTTCCGAAGTGCCAGTTTAAAAGTTGTAATACTGCTCCACAGTATTTAAAGGGCCAGGAACAGCATATAAAACCCCAGTGTGCCCAAATATACTTCTTGAAGGGTTAATACACCCCAGGGCCATAGTCGCAGGGCAGGAGGCTAGCAACCAGGCTTCTCCAGTTCACAGTGGCGAGGTTGGTTCCGCCACACAGGGACCCCAAAACATGCATTAACCCCCATATATCCTCGGAACCGGGGGATCTGGGTGAACCACATATCCAAAATTCACCCAGATCCGTTCAGTAGTTTGGAAGATACGGTTTAATGCAGATTCTGCAGAACATATACAGGCTATATGAAAAATAATTACTGTTAAATGTGTCCCCTATTCTGTAGTTTAAAACTACTGAACAATGTATTTGTGCACCAAATACCGTCGAGATGGCACCGTGTAGAAAAGTCAAAACCGTGTCTGTGAGTTAAAAATGGCCGCCATCCATTGTTCTCACCATGTGCCTCTGATACATAAAATGGTGGCCACCCAGTAATTCCACAGTTTGTCTGGTAGTCTATCCAGCCAAACCAACAGATGAAACACATGGTGAACAGTGCAACAACCGAAGGGAATCATAAAAAAATATGGACAATAGTCATATTTGTGCGCAATCTCCAGTTTTGTCACAGGGCATATAGTGTTTCCAAAATGCCATATATCCCAGGGCCATAGTCACAAGGTTTTTGAAATGAATGAGCAGTTCACATAAAGTACAGATCCCGCAAACGAACATAGAGGGGATCTGTTACACATAAATTTACAGATCCAACGAAAGAAACCCAGGGGGATCTGTTACAACTGCATCTCTTGTAATAGTTTTAGCTTTAAAGATTTTATGTGTATTGGGATTGACACAATTACACCACATTGGAGGGGTGTCACATGGAGAAGATGCTAGCAACAAGGGAGACAGAGTGGATTTATAAAATGGAAACCTCTGTTCCCACGGATATGGATATATTCGCTTTTATGGATTGAATATGATTTTCGTAGATTCTATTTTTTATTTGTTTTAACTTGTCTCTTTTTGTCTTTTTTTTTTAGCCTTATAACCATCTTGGATATTATTGTCCCTTAATATATGTGTAAGAGTCTTTTAAATGAAAAAAAATGGTATCTCTTTTTTTATTTTTACACTCTTCTATATGTCGTCCACATTGTATGTACGTAGTGGGGAATCGCGATGCAGCCTAGAACAAAATCTACCCCATTAAACCCCCCAATAACGACAGACCACTTAGTATGGATGAAACAGGCCACAGCATTTATTATCACAACTAAATTACTGCATAACACATCCATAACTTTATTTATTAAATCTCTTCTTTTCTGTAACCAAAACATTAGACATAAATAAGCATAAATTAACATATATACATATATAACTCCACCCATAGTGTTATACAGTGACCCAACCGTCCTTGCCAATAAAAACATGGAGTGGTTCCTAATCACCACTCCCTCTCACCTCCCCCCTCGTCATAAAAATCCTTCCAATGCCTGCCATCAGCCGACCTTATCCACGCTCGATGGGCACGAGACCTCAGGCAACCTAAAGTTAAACCTTTAGAGCAGGGGAGGTTTGAGACCTTAAAAAACTTGTTCATCTCATTCCATCTACTTAAACGTAACCTCAAACTCAATTGGCAAGGACATACCCCCGGCTAGCTGCGACAAAATATAGTATAGGGTGGGCGGGAGGGAAGCTGTTTGCTGGCCCGAATCCCAAGTGGCACTGAGGTAAGACCTCCCCCACACTGTCTTACACAGAACATAATCACACCCACAGACTCTTCCCAACCAATCCCATGCATCTATCCCCACACTCCTACATGTGCCCTTGTCCGCTTAGCTGCGCTATCTCCCCAGGGCCTTGTATGTACGTAGTGGGGAATCGCGATGCAGCCTAGAACAAAATCTACCCCATTAAACCCCCCAATAACGACAGACCACTTAGTATGGATGAAACAGGCCACAGCATTTATTATCACAACTAAATTACTGCATAACACATCCATAACTTTATTTATTAAATCTCTTCTTTTCTGTAACCAAAACATTAGACATAAATAAGCATAAATTAACATATATACATATATAACTCCACCCATAGTGTTATACAGTGACCCAACCGTCCTTGCCAATAAAAATATGGAGTGGTTCCTAATCACCACTCCCTCTCACCTCCCCCCTCGTCATAAAAATCCTTCCAATGCCTGCCATCAGCCGACCTTATCCACGCTCGATGGGCACGAGACCTCAGGCAACCTAAAGTTAAACCTTTAGAGCAGGGGAGGTTTGAGACCTTAAAAAACTTGTTCATCTCATTCCATCTACTTAAACGTAACCTCAAACTCAATTGGCAAGGACATACCCCCGGCTAGCTGCGACAAAATATAGTATAGGGTGGGCGGGAGGGAAGCTGTTTGCTGGCCCGAATCCCAAGTGGCACTGAGGTAAGACCTCCCCCACACTGTCTTACACAGAACATAATCACACCCACAGACTCTTCCCAACCAATCCCATGCATCTATCCCCACACTCCTACATGTGCCCTTGTCCGCTTAGCTGCGCTATCTCCCCAGGGCCTTGTATGTACGTAGTGGGGAATCGCGATGCAGCCTAGAACAAAATCTACCCCATTAAACCCCCCAATAACGACAGACCACTTAGTATGGATGAAACAGGCCACAGCATTTATTATCACAACTAAATTACTGCATAACACATCCATAACTTTATTTATTAAATCTCTTCTTTTCTGTAACCAAAACATTAGACATAAATAAGCATAAATTAACATATATACATATATAACTCCACCCATAGTGTTATACAGTGACCCAACCGTCCTTGCCAATAAAAATATGGAGTGGTTCCTAATCACCACTCCCTCTCACCTCCCCCCTCGTCATAAAAATCCTTCCAATGCCTGCCATCAGCCGACCTTATCCACGCTCGATGGGCACGAGACCTCAGGCAACCTAAAGTTAAACCTTTAGAGCAGGGGAGGTTTGAGACCTTAAAAAACTTGTTCATCTCATTCCATCTACTTAAACGTAACCTCAAACTCAATTGGCAAGGACATACCCCCGCCACAACCCCGCTGTTTTACGCCTAAATCAGCGGGGGACCCCACCACAACCAGCCATGGCCTGTTCCACCACTTCACGCAGCGCTAAAGTAACAGAGGTCAAGTCCGACCTCCAGCAAGCTCACCCCTCCCTCCAAGATACCCAGGCCACCTTTGGCCAAACCCAAAAGGCGAACTGGAAGTGTTCATGTTTTAGTTATTAATTTTGTCCGTTATACGTTTAGTAATTTTTGTTATGGCCATGACAAACCTAGAAACCCATCCATTCTGATGACCGACGGCAGCGCACCAGGGCACTCACATTGCGGAGTGCACTACCAACAGGAAAGGGCGATAGGCGCAGCCTAGCCCCTGGGAACCTCAGGGAAGAAACAGAAAGCGTAACATGTCCCGATCGAAGAGCACCCAAGTCCTAAACCACCACCGACCCACGTCATTCCACCCAGGGATGACAAAACCCCTGGTACCCCATGAGGCGGGGCAGCTGACCCCGTATGAGGAGGAGCCCCACCCCCTTCACGTAGCCGGAGCCAGACCACCGAACCTCCGCCATTCGAGCCCTCTGAACCATCGGCGCAGGCACGCCCAGCCTGGCGGTGTCTGTAGCCGCCCCCAACCAAAATAAATGCCCTTTGAATTCCCCACCATCCCTATCCAGGAAGTCGAGCCCCCAAGAGGAACACCCCAACTAGATGGACGCGGGGGTGAAAAAACCCATCTCCGAGAAACAAACCGGGGAGGAGGCCGAACAATCCCAGGGACGGAACAGTACTCCCAACGAAAACAGGCAAATGACGGAACCCTGCACCGCCCCCGATCGGAACGGTATAATACAGACCATCCTGGAAACCCATTACAGCTTGCCAGGACAAAATACAAACAGTATATCTACATATGATACCTCCAATTAGTGACAATGGCATCTAGATATACCCACACTTATCTGGTGTAGTTACAACAGCCTCTCAAGGTCGTGGCCCAGTTCCTGACCTTTTACAACATATACATAGACACAGAGGGGAATGAGATACGGCTGTACATAATCTAAAACAGGAACAGAAAAAAAAAATTAAATAAATAAATTACCTAGTGTAATACCGCAAAAGAAAAGATAATGCGCTGAAACAAGATTGCACTCACAATATCAAAGTGAATAAATCACCAGAACATGTGCCTGCCCGGATAAGCTTGGGCGGCTGGACGTCTCCACTCTCCACTGGAACTCCAAGCGGACCAAAAATGGAATGAGACTTCAATAGAGGTAGGTAGAGACTTCCACAGCTTGGTAGGAGCCCAACCATAACCCCGTGCATCCCACCTACCCCAGGAGGATGCAGAAAGTCAACCCTGCAACACCAAGAATTGCACAGATTCTATCGATGAAACAGCCAACCTCAACCAACTTACCCTTCCCAATGACAACAGCCATCGAGCTGCGAAACCTGAAGGAAGTCCATTCCAACGCTTACTCAACGGAACCAAACATGTATATGAGCAGTCAAATCCCGGAACCCAAAAGAAGCGTACCCATCCGTCCCGAACCCTCCAACCTTACTGGAGCGGGCCCCACGCCGCCCCAGAGATTGCCTACAGACCAGCTTCAGCAGACCGCTGGACCAAGTGACCACACCTCCACTGCCATACAAATCGACCCCGTGACACCTCCACCCGAGTGCGCTCTATAAAGAACAAGACAGAGCATCGGCCATCATATCGGTAACCACCGGACAAACCCTGACCAGCCGCCCTAGCCTCAAACAGCACCGAGCCAGAGTACCAGAGTACCTCCTGGGTATAGGGTACTGTAACATGTGAAAGACAGCCAGCATCACCCCACGATGGTCCCCAGGGAAAACCCACCCCCTTGTTCGTGAGCTGGGTACCACATGCCTACCATGCCACCAGAAAGGGGGACCTCCAAGAACATCAGCGTCCGCCAGAGCCAGCGTATTGGCAAGAGGCAGCACACCCCCAAGAGCCCAAATGGCCCAAAACCTGCTGCGGCGCGAAACAGTTGGAAGCCAGCAGAAAAGGACACAGGGGGCCAGATTGCACAAGCCAGCATTAGAGGAGGCCCAGCAGGAACCCCATACAGTCCCAAGGGCAACCCCAACAGGCAAAGCCCAGCGTACCCCGGAGAGCCCACGGGTAGCGCAGCCGAAACCCACAACGCCCCTCCAAGCCCCCGACGCCTCCTGCCTGATGCCCAAACCGCAGCCAGGGGCACCGGCGTTTCCCTCACAGGAATTGATCCCACTATCCAGGAGACAAGAGCACACATCCCGACCCACGAATAAGGCCTTGGCCACGGAACTCAGAAACTCCAAAACACTATCCCAAGAAAACCACTGCAACAGCAGAGTGCGTACATGCGACACTGACAGCCCCACATAAGCGACATCGGGAGCAACTTACGTGGAGGCACATAGCCACCCAATTCTGACTATCAGAACACAGCCCAGAAACAACAACTCAACGGGCGTACCGGCAGCAGCCGGAAGACCAATTCCACCGCCGCCTTCGTCAGCAAGGCCCCAGGCCCCGCAGCCCCACCCACGCATACCGCTGCGCCGAGCCACCAACTCAAACCCAGCCCCCGGAAGGAAAAGGGGACCTATAACAATTGGGAAGTAAGCTAATCGAGCGGTCTGGGAAACTGGACCCACACCACCCGAAGGAGCTCTCCCATGGACTGGGGGTCCAGCACCGAGAGCACCCACGTCCCCATCCCGACAGATCGCAGAGAGGACGAAAAACGCACCGTGCTGAGGCACCAGGTGAGACCTAAGCAAAACCAGAGGCCGGAGCCCATCCGGCCCCAGGCCAAGAAGGGTTGCACCGCCAACTAAAGTGCAAAACGTACCTCCACCAACCCAGCTCCTCCCACGGACGATACACGTCCGAAAGTGTCCTGACCGCAGAACCACGCAGCGCATGCCCGGGGAGCCCTCTCCCCGACCATGCAAACCAGAACACAGGGTGCATTTGAACATGTGCCATGGGGTGTAACCGACCAGAGCATGCTCCCCACGACCCTCCTGGAGCCCCTAATGTCCCTCTTAGTCAAGGGACCCCCGTGGCAGGAGGGAACGTCCCTGCAATAAAAGCCCCTCCCCACCATCTGCTCCCAAGCATTGCACGCAAGCCAAGCGGGCCATATAAGCCCAGCAACACCCAGAGTCACACGAACTCGGGACGCTGCAGGAAAGCGCACTGAAACATACGATGCATACTGAAATTCAAGGGGGAAGGGGAAACGGCGGCCATGCACCTAAGTACTTGTATTCTATTTCAGTTGTTTACTTCCGTTTCGTTCTTTTTTTTTTTTTTATAATTGTTGTTTTGCTGTTCTTTGATATATGTTTTGTTTTTTATTACTTTCAGTTTTCTTTTTCTTTTTTTTTTTTTTTTTGTGAACGATCAATCTTCTTGTATAAGTCATAGCACTTTTGTCGTATGCACTTTACTTTTCTCTTTTTTTTTTTTTTTTTTTGATAATTTATTCCAGTTGGCAATTTACAGTGCATTCTTTTTTTTTTTTTTTGAGTGTGCAAGAGGACCAGACTGAATAAAGGAAGGAACAACGTATGCACGCGAAGCGCGAAAAGGAGGGGGGAAGCGTACTCACCGGTCGCAGCCTGGCGATCCAAGCCCGGCACTGCGCTCACAGAAGGCTGAGGTGAAGAAACAGCAGTCCCAGCATCCACAGGAGACCTCAGCTGAGATCCAGGCGCCACCTGCTGGACGGTCCATGAAGTGCAGCAGTATCCCGAGAAGAAGCAGCAGAGAAGATGAGAGCCCACGCCCCAGAGGAGATGGCCGAGGTAAGTGACCTACACAGGGTGGGGGGGGGCAGGCTAGGAAGGGGGGGGACAGAGGGGAGGCAGACAGGGAGAGACAGAGAAGGGGGGGGGTTAAAGCAGAACAGGGGGGACAGGAGGGGGAATGAGAGCAGATGGGGGGGGGGAAGGGGGCCACCGGGGGTAGAGTGGAGAGGAAACCAGGCAAGAGGGGCCCCCCAGCGGAACGGACAGCCCAACAGGGGAAAGGGGGGGGGGACCAGGCTAGATAGAGGGGGGGGACATAGAGGGGTAGACAGAAAGGGAATGGAGACCCAGGGGAGGGGGAAAGAAAACATAGAAGAGGGAAAAAGGAGGGGAGAGGACAGGCCCACTAGAGAATGGAGACCCAGGGGAGGGGGAAAGAAAACATAGAAGAGGGAAAAAGGAGGGGAGAGGACAGGCCCACTAGAGGAAGGAAGCAGAAAATGGGGACGAGGAGGGGGGACCAGGGGGCCCAAGACAGGGAAAGCTGGGTCCCCTGGGAGAAGAAGGGGAGACAGAGTCCTGGGAGCCTTCCTCATTGGCAGAGGAGGCTCCCGATAGGCAAAGAGACCCCCCCTATCCCAAACGGCGGTACTAAGGTACCCCGCGCAGCCCGCGGGGGCCTACTCACTGCCCCAACCCCCCGCCGGCCGCGGGGGGACCTGGACTGGTGCCGGGCGGCCGCCCGCCGCCCGGAGAGCTGAATCCGCCGCCCACCGCCCCCGGCCCGCAATCCAGCGCTGGCGGCCGGGGCGGATGGTGTGTGCCGCGCGGCAGACGCCCCAGGTGGCCGCGCGGCATTAGCAGGCCGCATCCCCGGCCTTGCAGTGGGGGCCCGCGCGGCTGTGGACACAACAGGCCGCGCGGCGGTAGGAGACCGCATCCCCGGCCTGGGAGTACCAGGCCGGGCGGCAATGGATGAGGCAGGCCGCGCGGCAGTGGCAGGCCTCGTGGCAGAAGGCCGTACCACGCGCGCGGCCGCAGAAAGGCCGCAAATCCAGGCCCCAGTTGTCAGGCCGCGTGTCTGGGGGGTCCTGTTGATGCCTCGGGCCCGGGTTCCACCTCAGCAACCGGGCCCGAGGAGTGGGATCAGGGGACAGTGCTGTTGCGGCCCCCAGGGGCAGGGACCGCATGGGAGGCAGCAGGGGAGACCGCAGGGGTTGCTCCAGGGGGAGGCAGGCCGCGGGGGGGGGGGGGCCCACACCGGTAGCCATACCTTTATTAATGCTTGCCAATTGTCCCCACAGGTGCCGGCCACCATTCATGCTGCAGCAGCCCTGAGGGAAGCCAGAAGCCTCAACCATCAGGCTGTGTAACCTGCAGGCCCAGGCAAACAGGAGCAGGAGGACAGGAAGCTGTTTGCTGGCCCGAATCCCAAGTGGCACTGAGGTAAGACCTCCCCCACACTGTCTTACACAGAACATAATCACACCCACAGACTCTTCCCAACCAATCCCATGCATCTATCCCCACACTCCTACATGTGCCCTTGTCCGCTTAGCTGCGCTATCTCCCCAGGGCCTATACATGTCTTCCACATATTATGGGTATGTGTTTTATATGGATTCCACATTGATTATATGTATATCATTTTGTTTATATACTACATATTTTTAACATATATGATGTGTCCCTCTGTTATGAATCAGCTTCCTCCTTTTTATTTGTGTTTCATATGGGTTCTTCATTGATTATAGGCATATAATGTTTTTTTATATACTACATTTTTTTTCCAACATATAGATATCTATATTATGCATAGAGTTGAGTACAATACAGAGATAACCATACTATAAACAGAGCTCAGAAGAAATAGAGATATAATACACAGAGTTGGGTACAATACAAAACCTATGCAATACTCAAAGCTGGGTATGCTACAGAGATATCCATACAACAGGTATAGCTGAATAAAATACAGATCAAAACAGACAGAGCTGGGCACAATAAGGATATACTCAGGGCCGGCCTTAGGGGTGTGCGAGCTGTGCGACCGCACAGGGCGCCATGGAGCAGGGGGCGCCGTGCGGCCGCACAGCCAATTTAAAAAAAAAAAAAATATATATATTTTTTTAAATTTGCAGCGGGGGCGGAGCTTACCGTGCGGCGGGGGCGGAGCTAAAAGCGCCGGAAAACGGCTGCAGGGGAAGCAGGAAGGAGTCCCTGCTTCCCCACCAAACAGTCACCAGGAGCTGCACTGCCTCCACAATGAACTCCACAGGTAACTGTGTGATTGTCAGGTGAGTGTGACTCTCTGCCTGTGTGTATGACTGTCTGCCTCTGTGTGTCTGTGTGTATGACTGTCTGCCTCTGTGTGTCTGTGTGTATGACTGTCTGCCTCTGTGTGTGTGTGTGTGTGTGTGTGTGTATGACTGTCTGCCTCTGTATGTCTGTGTGTATGACTGTCTGCCTGTGTATGACTGTCTGCCTGTGTGTGTCTCTGTGTGTGTGTGTATGACTGTCTGCCTGTGTGTGTGTGTGTGTGTGTGTGTGACTGTGTGTGTGTGTGTATATGACTGTCTGCCACTGTGTCTGTGTGTATTACTGTCTGCCTCTGTGTGTGTGTCTGTGTGTATGACTGTCTGCCTCTGTGTATATGACTATCTGCCTGTGTGTGTCTGTGTGTGTGTGTATGACTGTCTGCGTGTGTGTGTGTCTGTGTGTATATGACTGTCTGCCTCTGTGTGTGTGTCTGTGTGTATTACTGTCTGCCTCTGTGTGTGTCTGTGTGTATTACTGTCTGTGTGTGTATGACTGACTGTCTGCCTGTGTGTGTCTGTGGGTGTGTGTGTGTGTGACTGTCTGCCTGTGTGTGTCTGTGTCTGTGTGTGTGACTGTCTGCCTGTGTGTGTGTGTATGACTGTCTGCTTGTGTGTGTGTGGATGTCTTCCTGTGTGTGTATGGCCGTCTGACTCTGTGTGTGTGTGTGTGTGTCACATACAACCAATACACGCATATCACACACTGTTAATATACCCATTACAAATATCACACATAGCATACATATCACACACAGTCATCACACGTACTATTACATACACAGACAACACAAACATAACAGCATACATGGATGACGGGGGGGGCGCTGTTAAGATTTTTCGCACAGGGCGTCTAAATGCCTAAGGCCGGCCCTGGATATACTCATAACTACCCAAAACAGCCAGGATCACTGTGATGGATTACACAGCACTGCAATACAGAGATATCCGCACAGTACATGTCTCTGTAAAGTGCTTTAGCTCTCTCACTCCATCTTCCTAGGCCTCTCTTAGCACTCCCTTACAAGATCTCAGCTTCAGTGGTGGTCCTATAATGTTAGCTTTCTATTAAATTTTGCTCCTGTTATAAAACACGTCAGCTACTCCATTAGCCCTCAGCACACTATGTGCACATGGTTAAAGCATTAAGATACTGATGGACTCCAAACATTTCAGTACTCCTGACACATTATTTGCTCTCAGCACACAGTATACACTGAGTTAAAGTAGCAGGATATAATTAGTCTGCAGTGGTAATATGGAACCAAGAAGTAATTGACACGGTTAATAGAATTAACAATAATTACAGATTGAAATCAGATTAGTGATTTGTCCTCAAAGTCCCAGTCCCAGTCCTGTAGTTTGAAACTTTGCAACTAGATTTAGGAACAGTGCACACATAAAAATATAGTTTTACATTTAATAAGGCTACTTAAAAATAATCTTTATCAGCAAACAAATATGAGGATTCAGTTCCACAATATGGCCATTTTGTGTTAAGCCTGCCACTACTTCCCAGTACCCCAATATCGGTGGGTCCTACACTAACTTTTCTTTATTTTTGTTGTGCTAAGAATTACAGACAAGCTTATATCGCCACGACAGCTGATACAAGCTGATGGAACAACACAAGATAAACAGTAACATGGCAAGAATTAACAGCACAATTTTTAAGAGAGATCTAACATTAGCTTTAACATTAGCTTCAACCAGGTTGGTAGCCACCAGGTGTAGAGTAGACGATTTGAATACTATCAGGAATATATGTATAAAAAATAAGCATTAATCATGGTTCGATTAGTATTGCCTCTAGGGCTGAGTAGGTGTATGAGCGTTGCTATGACATAATTGCTATGTGCCCTATGCTATGCATGTACCCTGTGAGATTATTAGGAGAGTTAAATGGCAAGATAGCAAGAAGCACCGTGTATGTTAATTGCTTGACCAAAATGCATACACCGCCATAACAGCACATAGGAGCATATCAACGAATGTAAATACATGACAAGGACTGCACGTTTTTCATTTTCTTAGTCAGGCTTAATACATCAATGAGTAGATATGGCAGTCACATCATTTCACTCGGACTATGTGACAAAGAAATCTGCTTATATAAGATACTGATATGCTAGCAATAGTGGGAAAGGGTGATGGTTTCTTAACTGGGCTAGCCCATTATCAGCAGGAGCTGACATGAGTAAAGCCCAGTGTGTGCCCCGTAGCCAATACTGGCAAACACCGACAGTAGGTCTGACATAGCATTATATTCTCATGGGCATCAAATCTGGGCATATATAGGTAGACTTAAGCAAGATGTGTTATTGCCACTGAGGGATTTAGGCATCATGTTGCTATTATAATAAATGTAAGTGAGTATTGCAAAAAACATAATATAACTGTCTGTAGGCAGGATAATAATCTCGGTTGTAAGCGTGGAGCACACATTTGACATGTTCTAGTGCGCAGTGCCTATGGTTGGTAGCACTGAGCTCCGGCTTAGTGTCCTGTATCCAGATCAGCCGATCCCCATTAACGGCAGTATTTGTACCTGCTTAGGTAAGTCCAAGCCTCCTGCTACCTCAATACTTCGCTTGGGGCGGTATCTATTGGGACCACTTTCCTTGAGATTGGGCCAGATGGGATGTTTTTGAGGGATCAGCTCCACACCGAGAGTGCTGCCTCTCCGCTGAATGGTCGCATCCGCGTACTGTAGGAATGTCCTGTTGGCTTGTCTCCAGGCTGTCATTGAAGGACCATGAATGTGTTTTCCTCGAGGTACCTGAGGTAGCTTGTGGAGGTCCCTGTTATGGGTTGTCGGCCGGTGGTAGGTAGACTGCAGGTATGGTCCCCGTTCCTGCTGGAGATTAGAGCGTGGGAGATGTTGGCTCCGGTCCAGTGGGCCACGTGGGCCTCTTCTCCTTTGGGAGCTGGTGTGTCGAGCTGGCCGGGGTTTTCTTTTCACACGTTTGGGGGCTTTTGAGGGGTTCCCCTGCCTGCCAGATTGGCGTTTCGTAGGCCTGGTCGGCCATTCATGGTGGAGGTGGGCTGGGGGGAAACTGGTCCCATTTCTCCTGTCACTTGGTTGTGGACGGCTGTTGAGCTTAGTGTCCATCTGGGCTTTTGGCTCAGCAGGGGAACGGCGTGTCTGATTGACGCTGGGGGTCTCCCCATGTGGCTGTGGGGGAAGTGACTTCTGTAGCTGTCGGGCTTCGATTCGGTTCCAGAAGGCTGTGCAGACCGCTTCAAAGGCAGCGTTGAGCCTGATTTCTTATGAGGGCGTGTGAGGCATGTCTGATATAGATTCTCCAGGGCTTGCCTGGTATAGAGTTGGGTCTGCCACGGTAGTGGTTAAGCAGGCTTGTTCGCTCCGCGATGTGGGCTCTGCCCCTCCATGCCGCGATGATTCCTCAGCGGCGGCCATCTTGGGATCCTCACAGCGTTTCGAGTTTGCAGATGCTGTTTCGCTTTGCTGGTGCAGCTTGGCTAAGATTCCTTGGTGTGGTCCGGGATAATCCCCACCGGACCACAGTGGGGATACAGGTGCCAGCCGTGTGCAGGATTGGCCCCTCCAGGCCAGGGACGGGAGATCAGCCGCTTCCCCCGCTCCACCCACAGAGTAGGCCGCAGTTTGCAACCGCCAGTCAGCGTGGGCACATTGTGGGATCATGCTTGCTTCCTTTCCAGGAATGCCCAGGGGTTGTCAGGCAGGGGTATAATGCCAGATATGTGCTGAAAACGTTTATTTTGGGGCTATAAACGGTTAGTTGCTCAGGATCCGATGTGACCAGCGTCTGCTCGGCTGGACGGTCAGGCCCCGCCCCTACTACATATTTTTTAACATATATGGGGTGTCCCTCTATTATGAATTAACTGCCTCCTTCTAGCTATTGATGAATTGATCCTTATTGTTAAAATACCTTTTATACTTGTTTTTCTTTTCTTTTGTCCCATACTATTGCTTCCATTTGGTTGCACACATGTATTTGTATTTATATCTGCAGCATTATATTTTTTAACCCCTTAAGGACTGAGCCAAATGTACACGTTGTGAACAAAACAAAACGTAAACAAAACCTGGCATTTGCGCTATATGTCTGTCCAACCGTAATTCACCTCTTTCATATTAAATGCACCCACCCTTTTTATATATAATTTTATTCAGGGGAAACAGGGCTTTCATTTATTATCAAATATTTAGCTATGACACCTAATTTAATATGAAAATAATGGGAGAAAATAAGAAATTTTGTTAGTTTTTTAGTTCTACATGACATTTTAACTGTCAATGTCATAATACTGTTTGCTTTTACTGCAATAAAATACACATGAGGGAAGCCAGAAGCCTCAACCATCAGGCTGTGTAACCTGCAGGCCCAGGCAAACAGGAGCAGGAGGACAGGAAGCTGTTTGCTGGCCCGAATCCCAAGTGGCACTGAGGTAAGACCTCCCCCACACTGTCTTACACAGAACATAATCACACCCACAGACTCTTCCCAACCAATCCCATGCATCTATCCCCACACTCCTACATGTCCGCTTAGCTGCGCTATCTCCCCAGGGCCTATACATGTCTTCCACATATTATGGGTATGTGTTTTATATGGATTCCACATTGATTATATGTATATCATTTTGTTTATATACTACATATTTTTAACATATATGATGTGTCCCTCTGTTATGAATCAGCTTCCTCCTTTTTATTTGTGTTTCATATGGGTTCTTCATTGATTATAGGCATATAATGTTGATACCGGAGAAACTGACGGAAGCAAAGCACAGAGAGATGGACACAGGTTTCTTCAGGAAGGAAGAGATTCTTTATTGGATCACCGATCGGGACTCAGAGGGACTAGCGTCACCAAAATACCACAAGTTCTGAGCCCCGGACAATAGTGCAGGCTCCTTATATAGGCACATAACTCCTCCCATATTAAGCTCCACCCGCACATTCTCTTGACCAATCAATACTGTAGCGGCACCCCGGTGTAGTAGGGGTTTACGCCGCTGAGAAGGTGTCCTTTCCCCCAAGCACGAAGTTAGCTACAGCATAACAGGTTCCCCATAATTACGATATCCAAGTAATAGTCATCCCCTCCAAGCACGAGACGAGACTCTGTGTTGAGGGTCAAAGTAGGAATAATGTTTATTCGGTAACTCGGGCTTTTATGCCGTACAACAACTCCTCCCCGTATCCGGAGGAGATAATACATTTACAGTGGGAGTCACTCCCACTGTACCGAGCAGAATATTATACCATTATTACAAGTTTATATAACACACACAATATGTAACGAAAATACATTGTGCTACGTGTATTAGGGAACGGAGATCTAGGGGAACAATATACGTGAAAATCCCCTAGATCGGTTGGGCCGTTCGCCAGATACACGTTTGCACCAATTACTCAAAAACTATACAAGATAAACGGAAACTCTCTGTTGGACCGGGTGTCTTTAGTTCGGTACTTTGGATCCGTCGACTAGCATGGGCGTACGTCGTTGGTAAGGTCGGAATTCGTCGTGTGGAAAGTTCGGTCATTAGTCCACGCGGTCAAAATGGCCGCGACCCATTGTTCTCTCCACGTGGCGATGTATACCGTACGGATCCACAAGTACCCGAAATCCACAATAATCCATATGCAACGGCAATTCTCCGAGATGGTATCTGTTACACCAGAAAGGGGTCTGTCACACGGCTCCCTCCTAGTGGTACACTCCGGCAGACCTGGATTGATCCTTTCGGATTAACTTAGGGATGACCGGAATTCATTTGTCCGGAGAATTGTCCAGTTGTCGAGACAACCCATCGGCGTTGCCATTTAGCTTACCGGGTCGATAGCTGATGGTGAAATTGTACGTTTGCAGGGCCAAGCTCCATCTTAGCAATCTGCCATTGTCTCCTGCGACCCGGTTAAGCCATACCAATGGATTGTGATCTGTTACCAAAGAGAATTCCTGTCCATACAAATAAGGTGTTAGTTTTTTCAATGCCCATACCAGGGCCAGGCACTCTTTCTCTACGGCCGCATAACTCACTTCCCTCGGTAACAGCTTTCGGCTGAGGTATGCGACCGGATGCTCTTTTCCATCTTCCCCGATTTGGCTCAGCACAGCCCCCAGTCCATACATGGAAGCGTCTGTATGTACAAGGAAACGTTTGGTAGGTACTGGGGCAGCCAAGACAGGAGCATTAACAAGAGCATGTTTGAGAGATTGAAATGCGGCTTCGCAAGCGGGAGACCACAGGACCTGTCTGGGTAAATTCTTTTTGGTCAAGTCAGTCAAAGGTTTGGCTACCGTGCTATAATCAGGGACAAAGCGTCTATAGTACCCGGCGGTCCCTAAGAAGGCCAATACCTGGGTCTTGGTATTCGGTGTGGGCCAGTTTGCTACTGCCTCAACCTTGGCAGGCTCCGGTCTCTGGTTTCCACACCCCACCCGATGTCCCAGGTATTGGACCTCGGCCATTCCTAGATGGCATTTCTCGGGTTTTAGTGTCAGGCCCGCGGCCCGAATCTTATCTAGGACTACCCCTACGTGGACTAAATGTTCTTCCCAAGACTCACTGTAGATCGCAATGTCATCCAGGTATGCACACGCAAACTCCTGGAAGCCATCGAGGAGCCGATCCACCATTCGCTGGAACGTAGCCGGGGCATTTTTCATCCCGAATGGCATGACCTTAAATTGGTATAAGCCAAACGGGGTGACAAAGGCCGACTTGGGGACGGCATCCTCGGCCAGGGGGATCTGCCAATAACCCTTGCAGAGGTCTATGGTAGAGAGGTAGTTACCCCTGGCTATGCGATCTAATAATTCGTCTACCCGAGGCATGGGGTAAGCGTCAGTGGTAGTCTTTTCATTTAGCCGCCTGTAGTCGACGCAGAACCGAGTGGTTCCGTCTTTCTTGGGGACTAAGACTACGGGAGAGGCCCAGGGACTGTCGGATGGCTCAATGACCCCCAGCTGTGTCATTTCCCGTATTTCCTTCAGCATTCCGTCCCGGACGGCTTCCGGAATACGGTACGGGGGTTGTCGGAGGGGGGCCTGCCCTGGGGTCTCTACTTTGTGTATGGCCAGGGTTGTGTATCCTGGCTCCTGGGAGAAGGTACTCTGCTTCTCCCATAGGAGCTGTCTAGCCTGCTCTAGCTCCGTAGGGTTCAGTCGTTCTCCCAGCTTCACTAGGCTAACTGGGTCGGGGTGAGTCTCCTTTTCCAGCAGGTCAGGTAGGGGTAAATTTTCGGGGTCATCAGTAGCTGGGGCACAAACAGCGTTAACATCTTCCTGTCGCTCTTGGTACTCTTTCAACATGTTCACATGAAAGGAGCGTTGGATCCTTTCATCTGCACAGCTGGCAATAAGGTAGGTGGTATCACAGAGTTGGGCTAAAACCTTGTAAGGGCCCTGCCACGCAGCCTGCAGTTTGTTGTCCTTCACCGGTTTTAGCACCAACACCTTCTGCCCTATATGGAACAGTCGTTGCCGGGCACCCCTATCGTACCATCGTTTCTGTCGCCCCTGGGCCGCCTGGAGATTCTCCCTTACCAATAGGGAGAGTTGCTCCATGCGGTCCCGGAGCTCCAGGACATATGGCACAATAGGTGTCCCTGCCTGTTCGGTTTCCCCTTCCCAGTGGTCCCGAATGAGATCGAGGGGTCCTCGCACCCTCCTCCCATACAATAACTCAAAGGGAGAAAAACCCGTAGATTCTTGGGGGACCTCCCTATAGGCAAATAACAGGTGGGGTAAGAATCTCTCCCAGTCTCTGCAACCGTCCGTAAAGGTCCTCAACATTTGTTTGAGAGTCCCATTAAAGCGCTCACAGAGACCGTTAGTTTGGGGATGGTACGGGGAACTGAGCAGGGGTTTAATGTGGCACACTTTCCATAATTGCTGTGTGAGTACGGCAGTGAACTGGGTTCCCTGGTCGGATAGGATTTCTTTAGGGAACCCCACCCGAGTGAATATCTTAACCAAGGCATCGGCTACCGTCTCCGCTTCAATATTCGGCAGGGGTACCGCCTCGGGGTACCGGGTCCCATAGTCCACCACGGTAAGAATGTACTTCTTACCGGACGGGCTATGTCGCGCTAGGGGGCCTACAATGTCGACGGCGACCCTATAGAAGGGTTCCCCAATGATCGGCATCGACATTAATTTGGCCTTCGGGCGATCTCCCCTCTTACCCACCCGTTGGCAAGTGTCACAGGTTCTGCAATATTGTCGCACGTCCCGGTTAAACCCTGGCCAGAAGAAATTCTGGGTAATCCTATGGGCCGTGCGACGTACTCCTGAATGGCCAGCTAAGGGTATATCGTGAGCGATCCTCATGATCTCTCGCCTGTATTTTTTCGGTAGCACTAGTTGCTTCTGTGGGACGGGGTTTTTACCTGCTGCGGGCTCCTGGGGGATCCTATACAGTCTATCCCCCACCCACTCGTAGCTTTCCCCATCTGTCCCCGGTTCCCCTTTCTCTGCCTTATCCCTATATTTCCGGAGAGTGACGTCTTCCCGCGTCTCCCTCCCAAAAGTCTCAGGGGTATCCCAGTCTAAGGGGGTCTGTCCTAAGGTCACAGTCGGAGGGTCAGATCTTACCTGGGTCTCCGCGACTGGCGGGCCGATTCCAATAGCACGAGCCTGAGCCCGGGTGGTGACAGGGCAGGCTCCAGCAGGGCCTTGAGGAGCAAAAGCGGACAACAGCGGGGCTAAGTCATTTCCCAAAAGTACTTCCGCGGGTAGCCCTTTCATCAGGCCCACATTCACTTGGCCAGCTCCCACCCCCCAATCCAAATGCACTCGGGCCGTGGGGAGGCGATGTACTGCACCCCCGGCCACTCTAACGGCCACCGTTTGGCCAGTATGTTCTTTTTCTGGGACCAGGTCGTGTTGAATCAAGGTTAAGGTGGCCCCAGTGTCTCGTAACCCACTGACAACTTGTCCATTCACTCGGACTGTTTGTCGGTGATGCTGCCGGTTGTCTACAGCAGCCGCATATAGGGGATTGGCCTCGTGTAAAATCTCCCATTGCTCTTCCCCCAGGGGTTGGGCTTCAATGCAATGGGCCCCTGAGGTAAAAGGTCGGGGGTTCCCTTCAGCAGGCTTCCTCCAGGACGTTTGTCGAGCGGGATCAAGTGGGCATTTGTCCCTCAGGTGACCCACTTGCTGACACCTATGGCACCGTCGGCGGTCCGGGACACTTGACTGGGTGAAGCGGGAGGGGGTGTTGTAGCTAGGTTGGATAGTGGGGGTGGTTGGAGTAGGGCCGACAGGGCGGCTTTCTACTCGGGCAGCTGTCTTTTGGACCGAGAGATCGGGTTTGCGGGCGTCTGCATACTCGTCGGCCAACCGGGCGGCTTCGGGTAGGGTAAGTGGTCTCCTATCCCGAATCCACTCTCTGAGCTCCTTGTCCACCTTTTCAAAAAAATGTTCCAACAAAAACAACTGTAAAACCTCCTCCGCGGTGGTAGCTTGGCACCCATCCATCCAGTGGCCAGCCGTGCGTTGTAATCGGCAGGCCCATTCGGTGTAGGAGTCACCGGTTTGCTTTCGGGATTCCCGGAAGCGTCTCCGATATGCTTCGGGGGTTACCGCATATCGGGACAATAGAGCTTCTTTTACCAATCGGTAGCTTCCCACCTCATGGTCCGGGATCGCCCGGAAAGCATCGCTGGCTCGTCCGGATAATTTGCCAGACAAAATTTTGACCCACTCCTCGGAGGGTACTTTATGCAGGGCACACTGACGTTCAAAGTCCGCTAGGTATTGGTCAATCTCCCCCTCTGCTTCCACAAAATTTTTAAAAGCGGCAAAGTGTACTTTCCTCTTTTCTTCGGGAGTTTGGAAAGTCCCCGCAATTGGACTGGTGCCTGTGGAAGTCTGGCGCCGGTTGGCATCGACTGCCGCAATGACTTGGGTTACAATCCTAGGTGAGGGGTTTGGTCCGTAGTGAGCCAGCCTTACCCTCACCTCGTGGTCGAATTGTTCATCTGCTGGCGTTCGGACCAAAGCGATCTCCGGTTCTGTGTTTGGTTCGACATCCAGTCCGTCATTCTGTTCAGCTAAGTCCAATGCGACCAACTCTGCCAAAATGTCTCTTTTCTTTTTGTTGCTAGCCGAACGACCACGGCTCTCCAACAAGTCTTTTAGGGTAGATCGTTTCAACCTTCCGTAGTAGGCCTCCATCCTGATTGCTCTCGGTAGCTGTCCTTCTGGGGTGAAAGAACGATCCCGCCGCTGCCACCAATTGTAGCGGCACCCCGGTGTAGTAGGGGTTTACGCCGCTGAGAAGGTGTCCTTTCCCCCAAGCACGAAGTTAGCTACAGCATAACAGGTTCCCCATAATTACGATATCCAAGTAATAGTCATCCCCTCCAAGCACGAGACGAGACTCTGTGTTGAGGGTCAAAGTAGGAATAATGTTTATTCGGTAACTCGGGCTTTTATGCCGTACAACAACTCCTCCCCGTATCCGGAGGAGATAATACATTTACAGTGGGAGTCACTCCCACTGTACCGAGCAGAATATTATACCATTATTACAAGTTTATATAACACACACAATATGTAACGAAAATACATTGTGCTACGTGTATTAGGGAACGGAGATCTAGGGGAACAATATACGTGAAAATCCCCTAGATCGGTTGGGCCGTTCGCCAGATACACGTTTGCACCAATTACTCAAAAACTATACAAGATAAACGGAAACTCTCTGTTGGACCGGGTGTCTTTAGTTCGGTACTTTGGATCCGTCGACTAGCATGGGCGTACGTCGTTGGTAAGGTCGGAATTCGTCGTGTGGAAAGTTCGGTCATTAGTCCACGCGGTCAAAATGGCCGCGACCCATTGTTCTCTCCACGTGGCGATGTATACCGTACGGATCCACAAGTACCCGAAATCCACAATAATCCATATGCAACGGCAATTCTCCGAGATGGTATCTGTTACACCAGAAAGGGGTCTGTCACAAATACAAATAAGAATTAACTTCCTGCTTGACCGCATGGCTTGTCCAGCACAATGGAGGAGGGGAATACTACATCCTGTATTCTTGCACATGCTCCGTACACTACTGATCGTATCTTGCCTCGTGCAACCAACTGATCGATACGTCAGCATATGCACGTACACATGCCACGTGGTAATCTCGGCCTACTAAATTTATTTTTACCGAGATTCCACCACATTCCCCCCTTTGATGCCTCTTGATATTTCACAATTACTTGAGGCATCACTTAACCTTAGTTTGCATACACCGCAAGTTACCTTGAACCAGACCAGACTTATCTTATGATGTGAATCTTCAACACTCATCTTCCTGCTTTGGTTCTCCCTGATCTAGAGCCTTATACTTATAAATTGCCATTATCTGTGCAGCAGCCTTCCTCTCTGCTATATTTTCTATCAGGCTTTGCACAGACCTAACTACTAAGGGTATAAGACACGGCAGGAGTAGACACAACATTAAAATCAGTAGGACTCCACCTACCACTGCCTTAAGCCCTCCAAACCACTCATACCAGCTACCAAACCAACTACTTGGATTATACCCTTTCCATACCTGAGTAGGCACATGCGCTAGTTTAACCATATGGCTAGTAAGCTCAGCTATTGCTTGCCCTTCGTCATCTATTTGAAGACAGCAATTGCTCAGGTTAAACTTCCCACATACACCTCCCTCTACTGCCAAAAGGTAATCCAAGGCTAATCTATTTTGGTAGACTGCTGTCCTCATACTGGTATTATGCTTCGCTAGAAGATTGAGTGCTTGTGATGTTTCGTTATAATCTCAACCACCGCCTGTAATCTTATAATACGGTTGAGCATATAAATAGGGGTTCTATAACCAAAGGTACCATCTTCTGCCCACGTGGCTGGCCCATAATAATCTATGATACGCTGGGGAGGCCATTCATCATCTTCCCAGGCGCCTATCTCTATGGGTCCCCTTTTCTTCCTATGATTCACATCATACACTTTAACTCCCAAAGTCTCACCTGTTTCAATCGGTAACAAGAAGAAGGATGGTTTGAGCATTCCCAACACACATGCCCCTTCCCAGTCCTGTGGCAACTCCGAATAGGCTTTCTTACCACAGATCCAGTACAAATTTGCTGGGGCTCTCCAGGTACATGTGATGGATAAATCAAACCACACATCCTTTAAATTGGCGTATCTAGCAAACGGGTTAGATGGTTCTGAGACATTTGAAGCCGACCACCAAGTTGTATTCATTGTATCATCATCATAAGCTTTTTGCCCTAGACAAGTTAATTCTCCTACAGAAGTATTATACATTATTCCTTTCCTTGCTATGCAAACATAACCTATGATGGAGGTCTTTAATCTCCACTCAGATTTACCTCTAACACTCATATGATAATCGGCTTGTGTAGATATTAATTGGTCAACTGCCTCAGAACTGGACATTACCTCCTTTGCTTCCCAAGGCCATTGGTCTCCCATGTTAGTACCTCCACACACATAGCAGTTGGTAACATTAAGACTACCGGCAATACTTTCAGCTAAGTCAATGAACAGGTTTTTAGCATTATGGGGGATCTTATTATCTATACTCATCTCTTCATAAAAGGAATGGTATACTTGATGAGTTTGGGAGGATACCGTATCAGTCTCTATCCCTATAAACAATACTGTCCCAGGATCTAAACCCGTCCCGTATATCTGAAACCCAAATAAATTGCCATATTTGTCTAAGAACTTATCGGGGTTATTTATAAGTATATGGATGGGATTGCATTCCATAGACTTACAATATGGGCTGGTAGGCAACTTAGTCACTATCATGTCTTTGTCTACTGTCTGTCCCCAAGTCGCCCATCCCACACAAGACCAATATGGGCAAAAGTTATAGTCTTTATTTGGGCATCTAGGACTCACATATTTATTTTTACTACTGGGACAAATATATTTATCATTAGACCCATACGTCTTCTCCCATCTAAGATCCCCACATACATTCCACGGCTTTCTACCACTTGATATCGCCTTACACGCATCAAATAGCAGAACACCCGAAGAATGTACGGATTCTAATACTGTCTTATTAATTAGGGTCCCCTGAGGATCTCCATTCCTGAGAGTCAACCAAATTGTACGGGGTTGATACTCTGGACTGAAGCACTTAGGTTCTCCTACTCCTAAATGGCACACACTATAGTCTATATTTAGGTATCTACATCTCGATACATCTCCTTTACACTCGTATTGTGAATGCCAAATTAGGGTTTGGGAAATATGGTTACCTGTTCTTGTAGTCTTAATGCATACCTCACAGCTAGGAGTGTCGGTACCTCTACCTTCCTGAATATAAAAATACACATAAATAAACACTATCATCAACACATCTTTCGCCGTCATCCTCAGTCTTCGTCCGTGCGAAGGCACCTCAGCTTCCAGGATGTAAGGGCTGCAGGGAATGGAGTTCTGCTCGTCTTCACAGGAGTCCCTTCGAGACTTTCCCTGGCTTATAAACTATACGTCGGTGGGCGGACAGGCTTTATTATGGCCTTCTCACTCACGCACCAAATCGCAAAAATAATAAAATTTGTAATCCACAATAATTCCTCGTTACTCCGACTGAGTAGTGCGTTTTAACCGGATCTTGCAGGGATTCTCTGGATCTGCTGTAACTTGCCAAGAATCGACTGCTGCTGGTTTAACCCTGGAGTGATGTATCCACGGAGTCACTTCGGCTACTTTTATTGCTGTAGGGGTAGACAAAAGAACAACATAAGGACCTCTCCACTTGGGCCCTAACGGTACATTATTCCACTCTTTAATCCACACTTGATCTCCTGGATGATAACTATGAACTGGGGGATAAATATTCACAGGTAATCTATCTTGTACCCATTTCTGTACCTCCTCCATAGTCTTACCCAACTCTACAACCTGCTGCCGGGTAATTCCTTCTCCCAACTGACTCAAGTCCCCCCTTAAGTTACCAAGTACGGGAGGTGGTCGCCCATACATGATTTCAAAAGGAGAGAGGCCCATCCTTCTGGTAGGGGTACTGCGGATTCGCAATAAAGCTATGGGTAAGAGAACGTTCCACTTAAGTTGGGTTTCCTGACACATTTTAGCCAACTGATTCTTAATAGTTCTATTCATTCTCTCTACCTTACCAGAACTCTGGGGTCTATATGCTGTATGAAGCCTCCACTTTATACCAAGCATATGAGTCAGTTGTTGTAGGCACTGATGAACAAAGGCTGGACCATTGTCCGATCCTATAGAACAGGGTAGTCCATATCGGGGTATTATTTCTCGTAGCAGGAATCTCACAACTTCTCCTGCTTTCTCTGTACGAGTAGGACATGCTTCTACCCAGCCTGAATAGGTGCACACAATTACCAGCAGGTAACGATGTCCACCCGATTTAGGCATCACTGTAAAGTCAATTTGTAAATCGGACATGGGGAGTCCCCCCCTAAACTGGACTCCTGGTGGCTTTACTGGTCCTTGTCTTGCATTATTTTTAGCACATGTTACACATCTTCGTACAATGGCCTGAGTCAAGTTGGACAATCTTGGTATGTAGAAATGTTTTCTGAGAGATTCTTCTGTACTGTCTCTCCCAGAATGTGTCCCGTTGTGATAATTTTGGACAATTTCTACCGCTAGTGATGCTGGTATGACTATTCTTCCATCTTCTAGCTGATACCACTTGTTCTCCAAATACTTTCCTGGTTCAGTCTTTAACCACTCCTCTTCTTGAGCTGTATAAACTGGAGTCCATTGGGACAGTGGAGTTGGTATAAGAGCAGCTATATGCCCCACATACTCCTGTCTTCCTGATTCAGCAGCACGCTTAGCTGCACTATCTGCCATCCGATTTCCTTTGGTTACATCACCATCTCCTCTCAGATGCGCTCGACAATGTATGATACCGACTTCTTTCGGCTCCCACACTGCTTCCAATAGTTGTAGGATTTCAGCTGCGTACTTGATTTCTTTGCCTTCTGAATTCAGTAGTCCTCTTTCTTTATACAAAGCTCCGTGGGCATGAGTGGTTAAAAACGCATATTTGGAGTCCGTGTAGATGTTCACTCTTAAACCTTCAGCCAATTGTAACGCTCGTGTCAGTGCTATCAATTCTGCCTTTTGTGCTGATGTTCCTTTCGCCAGTGGCCGAGCTTCTATCACCTTGTCTATTGTTGTCACTGCATATCCTGCATAGCGGATCCCTTCTTTCACATAACTACTGCCGTCGGTATAATATTGAACATCGGGGTTCTGGATGGGAAAATCACGAAGATCTGGTCTACTTGAGAATACTTCATCCATTACTTCCAAACAATCATGTTGACTTTCAGTAGGTTGTGGCAAAAGGGTAGCTGGATTTAAGGTATTTACAGTCTCTAAATGCACTCTTGGGTTTTCACACAACATTGCTTGATACTTGGTCATACGGCTGTTACTAAACCAATGATTTCCTTTGTAATCCAACAACGTCTGTACTGCATGTGGGACTCGTACATAAAGTTCTTGACCCAGAGTGAGTTTATCGGCTTCAGCTACTAGCAGGGCGGCTGCAGCTATGGCTCTTAGACAATGTGGAAGTCCGCTGGCCACTGCATCCAATTGCTTAGACATGTAGGCAACAGGTCTTTGCCATGATCCCAAGTACTGTGTCAATACTCCCACAGCCATTCTTCTTTGCTCATGTACATACAGGTAGAATGGTCGTGTGTGATCAGGTAGACCTAATGCTGGGGCACTCATCAAAGCCTTCTTCACATCTTCAAATGCCGTTTGCTGTTCTTGGGTCCATAAGAAGGGGTCGTGCTCTGTACCTTTGATAGCTGCGTACAGAGGTTTTGCCAGTATCGCGTAGCTGGGAATCCATATCCTACAGAAGCCTGCTGCCCCCAAGAATTCTCGCACTTGTCTTCTATTCTTGGGTATCGGTATTTGGCACACAGCTTCTTTTCTCTCTGGCCCCATAATTCTTTGACCTTCAGAGATATGGAATCCCAGATATTTGACAGTTGGCAAACACAACTGAGCCTTCTTTCTAGACACCTTGTATCCTGCCTTCCAGAGAATGTGTAGTAGATCGTGCGTTGCTTGCTGACAGATTTCTTTTGTAACTGCTGCTATCAACAAGTCATCTACATACTGTAACAATACACACTCTCCTGGGATGGACTCGAAATCCAGTAAATCTTGACTTAGAGCTGAACCAAATAGGGTAGGTGAATTTTTAAACCCTTGGGGCAGTCTTGTCCAAGTCATTTGGCTTTTTGAGCCGGTTACAGCGTTCTCCCGTTGGAAAGCGAAAATACATTGACTTTCTACGGCAATTCGGAGGCAAAAGAAGGCATCTTTGAGGTCTAAGACTGTAAAGTAAGTAGCCCCGCCCGGAATTAAGGCAAGCAGGTTATATGGATTGGGCACAACTGGATGTATACCTACAACCGCATCATTGACTGCTCTCAAGTCCTGCACAGGGCGATACTCATCTGTACCGGGCTTTTGAACAGGCAGCAATGGGGTGTTCCAGGGGGAAGTACAGAATTTTAGGATACCATACCGTATGAACTTATCCAGATAGGATTGGATGTTCTTCTTAGCCTTCTGCGGGATGTGGTATTGTCTTAGGCTTACTGGATAAACCCCAAGTTTTAGTTCAATTTTTATAGGTGGAATATTGCGGGCCAGTCCTGGTGGGTTGTTCTCTGCCCAAACTCCTGGTATGTTGAATAATGACTCATCACTCCTAGGGTTTTGGCTAGTCAATGCTGTATAAAGTCGCCACTCTTCTTCCTTTGGTACGGATAATGTCATGATACCTGAAGGTCCATTAAACTTTAAGGATGTTGTTCCATTTGGTAGGAACGTAATCTGCGCTTGTAATTTTGATAGCATATCACGTCCCAGCAATTGGACTGGACATTCAGGCATATAAAGGAATTGATGTTTTACTACGTGGCCTCCCAATGTACAGAGTCGACTTTTAAGAACCGGTTTTTCAGCACTTCTTCCAGTTGCTCCTATTACAGTAATAGTCCTTCCAGATGGAGGAGCAACTAGATTAGTCACCACTGAATGTTCAGCACCAGTGTCGATCATGAACGCACTCCTTTTTCCCCCTATTGATACATCGACCATAGGCTCCGCTCGACCAAGGGGGATGGAGCCCGGTCGGTATCAATAGTCCTCCATGACCGTGTCAGCCAATCCTACAAAGTCCCTGCCTTCTCTATCGCGGGACCTTTGCTCTGCTGGGATATATCTATCTTCCCTAACACTTCCTCTGTTCCCATTGCTCCCTCTATTACCATTACTCCCTCCGGGGCCTCCTCTACCTCTCGCTCTGCCTCTAAAGTTTCCGTAACCTGCCCTGGGTTGGTCTCTCTCGTACTGCTCTCTTTGTGGACATTCATTCCTCCAATGCCCTTCTTCCTTGCAATACGCGCACTGATTCCTACTCAATGGCTCCCTACTCCATCTACTATCGCCTCTATCTGGGCCCCGTCTATCTACGCCTGCGATCGCTACCGCTAGCATGTCTGCCTTTCTACGCATCTTGCGCTCTTCCTCTTTCTTACTTTCTGTTTCCCTATTCATATATACCTTATTCGCTACCTCCATTAGTTGGGTGATAGACATACCTGCAAACCCTTCTAACTTTTGTAGCTTGCGCTTAATTTCTCCGTAAGCTTGGCTTACAAAGGCGGAGTTCACCATTCGGGAATTATCTGCGTCTTCCGGATTAAAGGGGGTATACAAGCGGTATGCCTCCAATAATCGGTCATAAAAGACACTGGGCGCTTCATCACTTTTCTGAATCACCTCAACTGTCTTCGACATATTAATGGCTTTCTTTCCTCCGGCTTTCATGCCAGCAATTATAGCGTCTCTATAGGCTCTGAGTTGAACCATATCAGCACCATTTACATTCCAATCGGGATCGGTGTTGGGATAATGTGTTGCGGCCCATGCTGATGGATTTGCTTGGTTTAAAGTACGGGCTTTATCCTCTAGTGCTTTAATGGCCGCTTGATTAATTCTTGTCCTTTCCTCATTGTTGAATAAAGTCATTAATAACTGCTGGCAATCAGCCCATGTCGGGTTATGTGTCTGTACTATCGAGGTGAACAGATCAGTCATAGCTTGTGGTTTCTCAGTATACGAGGAATTGTGGGTCTTTCAATTTAAGAGATCGGTTGTCGTGAACGGGACATATACAAAGACCGGGTCAGCATGTGCCATTTGGCCTGCGGCATCGATATAGGCTGACCCAGGATTCAGACGAAGAGGCATCTGATAGTGTTTTAATTGTTGGGCACCGGTCAGTTGTCGGGTCTGTATGGGGCTACGTGGAGGGGCGTCAGTCATAGGTTCCAGTCGGGGAGAAATAGGGTATGGGGATGTGGGAGCTTGGTTTTGGGAAAAGGTTGTAAATAAAACACTTCGAGTCGAGCTAGATGAAGCTTGACCGGAAGTCTGAAGTGGCGCCAAATCAGGATATTTGGTTTTAATGGGGGTTGGTTCTGATTCCGGAAGGGGAGATTTAGTACGAGGGGGGGTGGATTCTGTACTGGAGGAGGAAGCGGAAGTGGATGAGGGTAATGAGGGGAGGGTTGCAGGACTTCCTGCATTTGCGTCACTTCCTCTTAACGGAAAGTAAGGGGGCGGCAAAGGGATCTCGGACTCAGGGGGCGTGTCCAAAATGGGCCTAACGCCAGTCCTAGTGGACAAACAATTCCTAGCTACCATGAGGCGACATTGCTCCTCGTGGCATGTCTGAAGCCATTTTGGCGAGTCATTTACGGCCTGTCTCCAACAATCAATATAAGGAAACTGGCCGTAAAGTTCAGGCCTACCCGATACAGCCACGTGTAAGCGCTGTACCAGAGTTGGATCCAAACTGCCACGTGGCGGCCATGCCGCAACCAAAGTAGGCCACTCCCTAGTACACAAAGTGACCAAACGTACAGGAGACATTTTAACCCCAAAATCACATGTCTTGAATCCCTTTTTAAAATTCTTCACCATACAACCTAAGGGATCCGGAATCGTTGACTGCGACGCACCCATACTTAACAATGGAACGTCGTCGACAACGAATACTATACACGCGTACTATTCAACAGCCACACCCGTTTCCTCTGGCAACAGCACCACGTGGTACAGTTACCAAGTGAAACGTATACAATAACACAATAAACACTCAGGGAATTCCCGTACACACACAGCTGTTACACCAGTCACTAGATAATCAATATTATGCCCTTTGGCGAAACTATACAGTCACCCACGCTATAATTCTCTATATACGAATTACCCGTCTATAACACACCCCAGTAACATCGTCTTTTACAAATAGCGGTTACAGTACGGTTAGCATAGGTCAAAGCACAAGTTAAGGTCACAATACAATTATTAGTGGTTATGGTGTTAAACATGCAATGGACGACAGTGATTAGTACTTATATACAGTGTCAGTAAATATACAGGGTTATGGTACCGTGCACTATGATACAGCAACACACTATTAACACTCTCGCTAGACGGCTGAGCTCGCGCGATCTAACAAGATATACACTTTACTAAACAATCTTTATCACATTTACAATTCCCAACTAAACTATTGGCCAGTACCTTGATGGACTACCTAAAACTATATACACCCGTTTTGGTTAGCCACACTGCCCAAGCACCACATATAGCGAGCTAGAGGACCGAATTTACACAGGCGCCTCTTAGTCGATTACTATCAAAAATCTAGTGGGTTCCAAATTTACACGCCTTCCCACTTAGCCAAGATAGGTTGAGAGCTAGCGAACCGAATTTACACAGGCGCCGCTTAGTCTCCCGGTCCCTCCGACCTAGCGAACGTAATATACACCCTAGAACGCTAGTCTAGACAAGACACCGGTGTCCGGCTAGGGCTATTTACACAGGACCCCGCCTGACTAACCAAATCAAACGGTCTGACTAAAGAGCGTTCGATTGAGCGGTGCGCCTTCGCTCCTTCCCTCCGACAGAGGGGGCAGATTCCATACACAAATAACCCCTTATGGGCCTACCGCACAATCGGTATACCCCTAGTGGGTCTGCCGTCTAAAACAGCAGTTGTCTTACCTCCTCGTTCCTGAACCTGAGTTCACACTCATCGACGGGGACACCCCAGCACTTCTCACGTAGAGGCCGATGATCTCCTGGACAACAGACCAGTGGCGCCGAGACGAAGGGAGGTCCACGCAGAAGTTCAGGGGTGCAGCCGTAGAGAACGTGGGCAAAGATAGACCGTCTCACGCCTCTGCCTCTCAGCTACCGTTGAACGATGAGCTTCCCGGCCAATGCACCAAATGATACCGGAGAAACTGACGGAAGCAAAGCACAGAGAGATGGACACAGGTTTCTTCAGGAAGGAAGAGATTCTTTATTGGATCACCGATCGGGACTCAGAGGGACTAGCGTCACCAAAATACCACAAGTTCTGAGCCCCGGACAATAGTGCAGGCTCCTTATATAGGCACATAACTCCTCCCATATTAAGCTCCACCCGCACATTCTCTTGACCAATCAATACAAATAAGAATTAACTTCCTGCTTGACCGCATGGCTTGTCCAGCACAATGGAGGAGGGGAATACTACATCCTGTATTCTTGCACATGCTCCGTACACTACTGATCGTATCTTGCCTCGTGCAACCAACTGATCGATACGTCAGCATATGCACGTACACATGCCACGTGGTAATCTCGGCCTACTAAATTTATTTTTACCGAGATTCCACCACAATGTTTTTTTATATACTAAATTTTTTTTTCCAACATATAGATATCTATATTATGCATAGAGTTGAGTACAATACAGAGATAACCATACTATAAACAGAGCTGAGAAGAAATAGAGATATAATACACAGAGTTGGGTACAATACAAAACCTATGCAATACTCAAAGCTGGGTATGCTACAGAGATATCCATACAACAGGTATAGCTGAATAAAATACAGATCAAAACAGACAGAGCTGGGCACAATAAGGATATACTCATAACTACCCAAAACAGCCAGGATCACTGTGATGGATTACACAGCACTGCAATACAGAGATATCCGCACAGTACATGTCTCTGTAAAGTGCTTTAGCTCTCTCACTCCATCTTCCTAGGCCTCTCTTAGCACTCCCTTACAAGATCTCAGCTTCAGTGGTGGTCCTATAATGTTAGCTTTCTATTAAATTTTGCTCCTGTTATAAAACACGTCAGCTACTCCATTAGCCCTCAGCACACTATGTGCACATGGTTAAAGCATTAAGATACTGATGGACTCCAAACATTTCAGTACTCCTGACACATTATTTGCTCTCAGCACACAGTATACACTGAGTTAAAGTAGCAGGATATAATTAGTCTGCAGTGGTAATATGGAACCAAGAAGTAATTGACACGGTTAATAGAATTAACAATAATTACAGATTGAAATCAGATTAGTGATTTGTCCTCAAAGTCCCAGTCCTGTAGTTTGAAACTTTGCAACTAGATTTAGGAACAGTGCACACATAAAAATATAGTTTTACATTTAATAAGGCTACTTAAAAATAATCTTTATCAGCAAACAAATATGAGGATTCAGTTCCACAATATGGCCATTTTGTGTTAAGCCTGCCACTACTTCCCAGTACCCCAATATCGGTGGGTCCTACACTAACTTTTCTTTATTTTTGTTGTGCTAAGAATTACAGACAAGCTTATATCGCCACGACAGCTGATACAAGCTGATGGAACAACACAAGATAAACAGTAACATGGCAAGAATTAACAGCACAATTTTTAAGAGAGATCTAACATTAGCTTTAACATTAGCTTCAACCAGGTTGGTAGCCACCAGGTGTAGAGTAGACGATTTGAATACTATCAGGAATATATGCATAAAAAATAAGCATTAATCATGGTTCGATTAGTATTGCCTCTAGGGCTGAGTAGGTGTATGAGCGTTGCTATGACATAATTGCTATGTGCCCTATGCTATGCATGTACCCTGTGAGATTATTAGGAGAGTTAAATGGCAAGATAGCAAGAAGCACCGTGTATGTTAATTGCTTGACCAAAATGCATACACCGCCATAACAGCACATAGGAGCATATCAACGAATGTAAATACATGACAAGGACTGCACGTTTTTCATTTTCTTAGTCAGGCTTAATACATCAATGAGTAGATATGGCAGTCACATCATTTCACTCGGACTATGTGACAAAGAAATCTGCTTATATAAGATACTGATATGCTAGCAATAGTGGGAAAGGGTGATGGTTTCTTAACTGGGCTAGCCCATTATCAGCAGGAGCTGACATGAGTAAAGCCCAGTGTGTGCCCCGTAGCCAATACTGGCAAACACCGACAGTAGGTCTGACATAGCATTATATTCTCATGGGCATCAAATCTGGGCATATATAGGTAGACTTAAGCAAGATGTGTTATTGCCACTGAGGGATATAGGCATCATGTTGCTATTATAATAAATGTAAGTGAGTATTGCAAAAAACATAATATAACTGGCTGTAGGCAGGATAATAATCTCGGTTGTAAGCGTGGAGCACACATTTGACATGTTCTAGTGCGCAGTGCCTATGGTTGGTAGCACTGAGCTCCGGCTTAGTGTCCTGTATCCAGATCAGCCGATACCCATTAACGGCAGTATTTGTACCTGCTTAGGTAAGTCCAAGCCTCCTGCTACCTCAATACTTCGCTTGGGGCGGTATCTATTGGGACCACTTTCCTTGAGATTGGGCCAGATGGGATGTTTTCGAGGGATCAGCTCCACACCGAGAGTGCTGCCTCTCCGCTGAATGGTCGCATCCGCGTACTGTAGGAATGTCCTGTTGGCTTGTCTCCAGGCTGTCATTGAAGGACCATGAATGTGTTTTCCTCGAGGTACCTGAGGTAGCTTGTGGAGGTCCCTGTTATGGGTTGTCGGCCGGTGGTAGGTAGACTGCAGGTATGGTCCCCGTTCCTGCTGGAGATTAGAGCATGGGAGATGTTGGCTCCGGTCCAGTGGGCCACGTGGGCCTCTTCTCCTTTGGGAGCTGGTGTGTCGAGCTGGCCGGGGTTTTCTTTTCACACGTTTGGGGGCTTTTGAGGGGTTCCCCTGCCTGCCAGATTGGCGTTTCGTAGGCCTGGTCGGCCATTCATGGTGGAGGTGGGCTGGGGGGGAACTGGTCCCATTTCTCCTGTCACTTGGTTGTGGACGGCTGTTGAGCTTAGTGTCCATCTGGGCTTTTGGCTCAGCAGGGGAACGGCGTGTCTGATTGACGCTGGGGGTCTCCCCATGTGGCTGTGGGGGAAGTGACTTCTGTAGCTGTCGGGCTTCGATTCGGTTCCAGAAGGCTGTGCAGACCGCTTCAAAGGCAGCGTTGAGCCTGATTTCTTATGAGGGCGTGTGAGGCATGTCTGATATAGATTCTCCAGGGCTTGCCTGGTATAGAGTTGGGTCTGCCACGGTAGTGGTTAAGCAGGCTTGTTCGCTCCGCGATGTGGGCTCTGCCCCTCCATGCCGCGATGATTCCTCAGCGGCGGCCATCTTGGGATCCTCACAGCGTTTCGAGTTTGCAGATGCTGTTTCGCTTTGCTGGTGCAGCTTGGCTAAGATTCCTTGGTGTGGTCCGGGATAACCCCCACCGGACCACAGTGGGGATACAGGTGCCGGCCGTGTGCAGGATTGGCCCCTCCAGGCCAGGGACGGGAGATCAGCCGCTTTACGGAGTAGGCCGCAGTTTGCAACCGCCAGTCAGCGTGGGCACATTGTGGGATCATGCTTGCTTCCTTTCCAGGAATGCCCAGGGGTTGTCAGGCAGGGGTATAATGCCAGATATGTGCTGAAAACGTTTATTTTGGGGCTATAAACGGTTAGTTGCTCAGGATCCGATGTAACCAGCGTCTGCTCGGCTGGACGGTCAGGCCCCGCCCCTACTACATATTTTTTAACATATATGGGGTGTCCCTCTATTATGAATTAACTGCCTCCTTCTAGCTATTGATGAATTGATCCTTATTGTTAAAATACCTTTTATACTTGTTTTTCTTTTCTTTTGTCCCATACTATTGCTTCCATTTGGTTGCACACATGTATTTGTATTTATATCTGCAGCATTATATTTTTTAACCCCTTAAGGACTGAGCCAAATGTACACGTTGTGAACAAAACAAAACGAAAACAAAACCTGGCATTTGCGCTATATGTCTGTCCAACCGTAATTCACCTCTTTCATATTAAATGCACCCACCCTTTTTATATATAATTTTATTCAGGGGAAACAGGGCTTTCATTTATTATCAAATATTTAGCTATGACACCTAATTTAATATGAAAATAATGGGAGAAAATAAGAAATTTTGTTAGTTTTTTAGTTCTACATGACATTTTAACTGTCAATGTCATAATACTGTTTGCTTTTACTGCAATAAAATACACATATTTGTAATCAGCAAAGTCTCACGTGTAAAACAGTACCCCCTATGTACAGGTTTTATGGTGTTTTGGGAAGTTACAGGGTCAAATATAGCGTGTTACATTTGAAATTGAAATTCGCCAGATTGGTTACGTTGCCTTTGAGACTGTATCCGAGTAGCCGAGGAATTAAATTTACACCCATAATGGCATACCATTTGCAATAGTAGACAACCGAATGTATTGCAAATGGGGTCTTTTTTAGTAGACATTTGGTCACAAACACTGGCCAAAGTTAGCGTTAGTATTTGTGTGTGAAAAATGCAAAAAATGCCAATTTTGGACAGTGTTTGTGACTAAGTGGCTACTAAAAAGACTGGACATAATCCATTTGCAATACCTTGGGTTGTCTACTATTGCAAATGGTATGACATCATAGGGGTAATTTTCATTCTCGGGCTACCATAGGGTCTCAAAGGCAACATAACCAATCTGGCGAATTTTAATGTGAAAAAAATGAAACACAAGCCTTATATTTGACGCTGTAACTTTTGAAAACACCATAAAACCTGTACATGAGGGGTACTGTTGTACTCGGGAAACTTTGCTGAACACAAATATTTGTGTTTCAAAACAGTAAAAAGTATCACAGCAATAATATCGTTCGTGTAAGTGCTGTTTGTGCGTGAAAAATGCAAAAAACGTCACCTTTACTGCCGATATCATCGTTGTAATACATTTTACTGTTTTGAAACATGAATATTTGTGTTCAGCGAAGTCTCCTGAGTAAAACAGTACCCCCCATGTACAGGTTTTATAGTGTCTTGGAAAGTTATAGGGTTAAATATAGTGCTAACAAATTAAATTCCCTATACTTTTGGCATGGGTTGTCAGCCAGGTCCCACTAATTGTAATTAATTAAGATACCTAATTTATGTAAAAAAATATTACATACATACATACATACACACACACACACACACACACACACATACACACATACATACACCTCTCAATAGAAAGGAGTGCACTCAAGAGGACTTCTTAGAAAAAATCTGTTCAGTTTATTTTGCAAACGTGCAATCATTCAAAGACATCAAGTCGACGTTTCAGTCCTCGAAGGACTTTTAGCAAGATAAAAGTCCTTCGTGGACTGAAACGTCGACTTGATCGTCTTTGAATTATTGCACGTTTGCAAAATAAACTGAACAGATTTTTTCTAAGAAGTCCTATTGAGTGCACTCCTTTCTATTGGTTTACATGAACGGCTGAGGCAGCACCGAGGCAAGCACAAGACCGGAAAATTGAGTGCGGGACATCCGATATTTGCATTGCATTATATATATATATATATATATATATATATATATATATATATATATATATATATATATATATATATATATATATATATATATATATATATATATATATATACACACACACACACACACACACATTTTTCTTTTTTACACTGATTTTAACTTTAATTTATTTTATTCCAGCCAGCAGGGGGACTACCTGGCAATGCAGCAGGCAGCCCCCCCCCCCGGCCATGTAATTGTGAGGTCCTCACTCTCACATGGCCAGGGGGGCTGCAGGAGGCAGGATCTGCCGCGGGGGACTCCGGGTAAGTAAAAAAAAACAACAAAAAAAACGGAGGGCGTACTATTACGCCCTGCGGCGTTTAGAGCCGCTTAGAATAGGGCATAAAAATACGCCCTCCGGTTTTAAGGGGTTAATTATTTCACCACTATCCATGACTAGTCCAACATAGATGGACTTTAAGGTGTATGAAAAGTGTCTTTGTTATATTTGTGTTTTTACATTTATTTTTATCCCCAGTGGATTACCCTATATCTTGTAAAATGTTGAATATCTAGTTTTACAAATGGACTGTTTTTTACACACAATACCTAATATGTTTGTTTTTTTAATATACATATTTTTTTTATTAAACATTTTGCTTTTTTATGGCATATTACATATACGTCTATTTGTAGGATTGTAAGGGTGTTGGCCTGTTAGTACTTAGTTTGCCTTCAGGTAGGGCTGTAAACCCAGGATCGTATTTATACTAAGCATTTGCTAGTGAATGTTTACTGTGCAGCTGGGTAGATTGTCTATAAAGTTTTGTATGCGTTCCAACGTGGTTGCGCATGCGCAGACTGGCCGTTCGCGCTTCATTACGTATGACGGTGCGACTGACGTCAGGTGCACATGCGCAATCGTGGAACTGGATACATGGACCGGCATATTTAAACCACGGAAGATGGAAAAGAAGAGATGCTCCTGAAGAAGTCGCCAAGACGAAACGCGTTGAGCCCCAGCAGGAACCCTGTTTACAGGTATCAGTCTTTTTTTTACATGCTTGTTTGGTTTTAGTGTTATTGTGCATTTGATTTTATTTGCTAAGAACAGTGGGAGTTAACTGTTGTGTTTTACTGTTTCTTTAGCACCCTGCACTTTGAGTATTTGCACTCTAGCATTTGCACTTTACTATAACAGCATGTTAGTCTAAGTTGCTATGCCCAAGGGTATATTCCTTGCTTGTTTTGCACATTTACTGTGCCACTGCCAATATATGGCTTTTATATTGAGATTTTCAATAAATTTGGTGTTATAACTTTATACTGATTACTCTCCCCTTGTCCATTTGGAATTTTATTGGTATTTTAAGTGATTGTTCAGCTGTGTTTTTGGTATATTGAGTTTGGGAGTGACCTCTTTTGTATTTTATACAACTGCCTTCACCCACGCATCCCCTCTTTTTGTTATTGAGTATTCTAGGACTCTGTAAATACAGCAGTGCAGTCAGTGGGAGGGGGTCACCCTCATTGCGGTCATAACGGGACACTGCAGTTCCAGCAGAGTAGTCCACAGGAGAGGGTCACCCTCAGCATGAGTAGAGCAGGACACTGTAAGAACAGTAGCTCAATCCTTATGGGTATACCCGGACACTGCAAGTCCAGCAGCACAGACTGAAGGAGGGGTTCACCCTCAGTATGATAATAACAGGACATGGAAGTAGGTTAGTGCAGACAGCAGGAGGTGATCACCTTCAGCATTTATACTACAGGACACTGTAGTGCCAGCAGGGTATTTAGCGGTATCCGCGTTGTCAGGGGGAGGGGGTCACCCAACCCACAATGGTGTCAAATGTCCATTATTGCCCAGTAGAGGGGGCAGTGCACCAGTAGACTGGGGGGGGGGGGGGAGGAGGAGGGTAACCCCCTGTAATAACAGGGCTGTATGGGGAGCCAGTTAGCCCCCCTGAGGGGTAGAAGGGAGTGTCAGGTCAGATAGGTGTAGGTCTGGGACAGATACTGCATTCCAGGATCCACTTTCATATTGCATCATATTTATTACAGATTGAAATCTGACTAACCACGTCTACAAACCACTTAGGTGTCTTAGGGCATGCTGAACTGCCTTACACAGACAGCCACAGTGTAAAATCAGCCTTATTAGGATACACTGTTGAAGTGTGTATATTTAGTGGAAAACATGAAGTCCCCTGCAGGAAGGGGCAGCAAATCCTATACAGGGGAGCTGGATGCTGCAATCAGGCCATTTAATTCTTGATGTGACAATGATTGAACCTTAAAAATGCTTGAATAGCATTAGGTATCACATGTGGCATTCATCTGCTTAGATTAGAGAAAATATTCACATTGCATCAAACAGCATAGCAAGTTGCAATGTGAGCTTGTGATTTAAACAAGTACAGTAGGCAGAGGGTTAACAAACAGAGCCATCTCCCCTGATACACAGGAAGAGGGAAGGCTGGCCACATGGCCAGCAAACAGCAGGGCAGCGCAGTGGGTGTGACTGGGCTGCCCGGAATGCATGGAGCCCATGCGGCTCTGAAAAAATGGGCACCGCGGCTCCATCAAAATGGGTGCCGTGGCCGCAAAAATACAAGAGCGGCCTACCGCGTGGGGAGCAGCTGGGGGGTGAGGGAGGAAGAGTATGGGCGACAGAGCCCAGAGTGAGAACACAGGGTGGAGGAGCAGGTTATAGACAGCACAAAAAAAAACATAACAGGGAGCAGGTACTCATGCCACATGCAGTCCAGCAAAGGAACACAGTATAGAGTGACACAGAAGAGAAACAGCGTGAAGTAACCCAACAATAAGCAGTATAGGATAATACATCAATAAAACAGTATCAAGTATCATATCTAATAAATAGCCTAAAATTACAACAATAAACTGTATAAAGTGACACAGCAAATAAATAGCATAAAGTGGTACTGAGATAACACAGAATAAACTGCCTAAATAAACCCAGCAAGTAAACTGCCTAAATAAACCCGGCAAGTAAACTGCCTAAATAAACCCGGCAAGTAAACTGCCTAAATAAACCCGGCAAGTAAACTGCCTAAATAAACCCGGCAAGTAAACTGCCTAAATAAACCCGGCAAGTAAACTGCCTAAATAAACCCGGCAAGTAAACTGCCTAAATAAACCCGGCAAGTAAACTGCCTAAATAAACTCGGCAAGTAAACTGCCTAAATAAACCCGGCAAATAAACTGCCTAAATAAACCCGGCAAGTAAACTGCCTAAATAAACCCGGCAAGTAAACTGTCTAAATAAACCCGGCAAGTAAACTGCCTAAATAAACCCGGCAAGTAAACTGCCAAAATAAACCCGGCAAATAAACTGCCTAAATAAACCCGGCAAGTAAACTGCCTAAATAAACCCGGCAAATAAACTGCCTAAATAAACCCGGCAAATAAACTGCCTAAATAAACCCGGCAAGTAAACTGCCTAAGTAAACCCGGCAAGTAAACTGCCTAAATAAACCCGGCAAGTAATCTGCCTAAATAAACCCGGCAAGTAAACTGCCAAAATAAACCCGGCAAATAAACTGCCTAAATAAACCCGGCAAGTAAACTGTCTAAATAAACCCGGCAAATAAACTGCCTAAATAAACCCGGCAAATAAACTGCCTAAATAAACCCGGCAAATAAACTGCCTAAATAAACCCAGCAAATAAACTGCCTAAATAAACCCAGCAAATAAACTGCCTAAATAAACAAACACCATGTAGGAGAAAAAACAATCCAGAGCAGAGACAACTCTGAGTTGGTGAGTGCTCACCTGGAGGCAGCAGCAAAGAAAGAGGAAGTGGGAGGGTCTGCCTAAGTGGTTTTATACTGCTGTTATTTTGTTTGGTATTTTGTTGATTGGTTGTTTTGAAAAGTTCTGTTAACTATTTCTTTGCTGCTGGAGGTTTCAGTAAAGAAGGTAAAGCAAATATGAAGCCTCCTGTCCTGCCATAAAATTAAAGGATACATTTTATTAAATTTGTTGTAAAATCATATACTGTCATTTTTGTAAAATACTCACAAATCGATCTGCTCTTCAGCTTCATTAAGTGATTCCTGATATGTTTTAAGTAATGATATTTCCATTGCAATACCCCTCTGAGTAGCTTCTATTTCCAAGGCATGCCGAAAAGAATCTTGCATTGCTGTAGAGGCAAAGATAGCTAATCAACCTGAAGCACATGTTTATTCTCTTTAAGCAGCCCTGTCATGTATTTATTTATTTTTGTATTTATCTTTTTTGAAGATAGAGCATAACATACAAAGGTAGTTATATAGAAGCAAATTAGATAATGTTTTTTTTTGGTGACAGACACATTTAGCCAACAAATATGACTCCACTCTCCTTCCTCTCTCTTCAGTTTAAAATTTTTGCCCCTTCTACTGAGAAATCGGTAAAAGCCTTATGTCCATATACTTTTATTATTATTATTTTTAATCAATGCTTATTGCGATTTTCAATCACACAAATTTCATAGAAAGATATTGTGTATGAAATAGATTACAAATATCATGCACATATATTGCATTCAGAGATAAGCAATATACAGTGCATATAAAATTCATGGTTGCCATAATTGTTCAAAGTTAGTACGCATGTGCATGGGAAACATTTTCAGGTTCGGTTCGGCATTCCAAAATTCGGGACTTTCGCAATTCGGGACTTTCGCAATTCGGGACTTTTGCAATTCGGGGCTTCTCTTGCAGCCGCTTAGTAGATAACTCCCTAATTCCCATGGTATTAGGGAGTTATCTACCAAAAGGCTGAAAGACGCGCGAGTGGGGGCTCAGGGGTGGGGGCCGGGGGGAGGACAATATGTCCCCCCCTATTGGTATTTAGGGCCTCCACCCGCCACTCGGGGGGGGGGAGGACATTAGGTCCCCCCCTTATTCCAATTTAGGGCCCCCACCCGCCGCTCAGGGGTGGGGGCCAGGGGAGAGGACATTAGGTCCTCCCCATTCCAATTTAGGGCCCCCACCCACCGTTCAGGGGTGGGGTCCAGGGGGGAGGACATTAGGTCCCCCCTTATTTTACTGTAGGGCCCCCACCCACCACTCAGGGGTGGGGGCCAGGGGGGAGGACAATAGGTTCCCCCCCATTATTTTACATTAGGGCCCCCACCCACCGTTCAGGGGTGAGGGCCGGGGGGGGGCAATAGGTCCCCCCTTTAGTTTAAAAGTCCCCACTCGCGCGGGGGGACTTTTTTATTTATTTATTTTTTTACAGTGAGAAGCCTGTTTAATAGACATGCCCCTACTCGCAGTATAGCGAGTAGGGGCATAATTTACTAATACTAAATACTCTTTACTTAGTATTAGTAAATTTGTCTGAAAGACCAATTTAGGTCTTTCAGCCTTTTAGTAGATAGCTCCCTAATACCGTGGGAATTAGGGAGTTATCTACTTATTGATTCCTGTCATTACACTGACTGGCTAAGTAACTTACATTTTATATGAATGAATGTTACTTGATTGTTGTAAGTTTTGCAAATGCTTACAGCTGAATCCTGGCTATGTTTGTATACTTTTTATTTAAAATTGTATACAATGTAACATTCTTCTTCTATTACTAGGTAAGTATATTAGTACTTAGGCAATACTGTGCTTCGGCACTTCGGAAATTCGGTAATTTCGGAACTTCGGGACCTCTGCAGTTAGGCACTTCGGAAATTCGGACATTCAGAAGTACCCGAATGTCCGAATTTCCAGAAATTCGTCCGAATTCATATTCGGACCGAAGCGAAGTGCACATGTCTAAAGGTTAGTCAAGCAACATTGAGTAGCTGTCAAAGGCAACATCAGAATCTACACTCACATGCCATGCGAGAGAAAAAGTATTGTAGTAGGGTTGTTTTTTTTTTTTATTTAAATTCTTTAAAAAAAAAAAAAAAAAATTAATATACACATACATAAAAAAAAAAATGAAAGACAAAACCAAGACACATATATCAACACAACACCACATTATGCCTCCATTAATAAATGTGTCCTATTCCTCATGGATTATTACATCAATATATATACAGGAAAAAAAAAGACCACAAAGTTTCTGCGAAGCCGGGAGGGATATAAAGATGCTCAGAGATATGATTGCAGGCAATGATATATATTTTGAGCTCAGGCCTGTTGTGTTTTTGTTAGCCATGCTTGCCACAAAGCCTGTCGTTTGGGGGCATTGAGAAATTGAATGCTTAAATCTCTTTCCATCCTTGACAAGAAAGTGGGTTGGCCCATGAGATTATCGAGTGTGACCGGACAGAGAGGGGGTAACCCTCAAGGTATAGAGTGCAAAGGGAGAAGGGACTGTCCTTACGATATTCCTGATATAGGAGTGTTGGTATCAGAAAAGATCTTCCTAATTTGTTAGGAACCAAAAGTTGTTAGGGTTATTCAACAAAAAAGTTTGGTGTGCTGTAGCGATAAGCGTTAAAATATAATACTTTAATAGGGAAATAGACGATCCTAACGTAAACAGTCGCCAATTTAAAGTCGCAGTAGTGTGCTGGCTAGATCTTGGCTAGCATCCAGACTTACTTGCACAAGAAAAATCGGGGTGTGTAGGTAGGGGGGTAAACATAGAGGGAAAGACACAACATAAAGTGTGGACACAGGTTGTTCGGTAGTCCAACACTGTGTGCACAGATATCGTTATTCCTTTAGTATAGGTCTAAATGAGGGATAACTTTGTACTACACTTAAAATGGATACAAGTGTCAAAAATGACCATGTGTAGCGTAATGCACTTGTAACCAAGTGTTTATATCAACAGATGTTCCGGGTAAGGTGGTTTTCAAAAACCTTTCCAGAGAACAAATATGTGCTACTCTCTTATACTTCAATTGCAATGGATACAAGTGTCAAATCACAATGTGTAGCGTAATGCACTTGTAACCAGGTTTGCATATCACCATGTGTACCGGGTAAATGGATACAGGTGTCAAATCACCCTGTATAGCATAATGCACTTATAGACACATTTATTTATCAACATGTGTTCCGGGTAAGGCCGTATTTCAAAAGCCTTCCCGAAGGATAAATGTGTGGCTACTCTCTTTCCCAGTAACCTCTGGGGGTTAGCTTGTGGTTCTGTGCCGTTGTAGGCTATTAGAAGTAGGTGCTTAGTTTATTGGCTGCCGCTGTAATCAGTTTGGTAAGAGATAGACCGCTTGGTATACTTAATTAACATAAAATGCTAGACGTAGTATGCCGGTTTCCCGTAACTCAGCACTGTTTGGAAGTGTTAATGACCTCCAGTTAGACAGCACGAGAGGTATTACTGTTTCCCAGTTCGGAGAGATCTGTAGACTGGATGATAGCTTTAATGCTAGCGGGTGTTTCTCCCGCAATGGGCAGATAGCGGGTGATAGGCGCTGGGAAGTGATCAGGTGTTTAGTCTGGTCGGTGTGCCGTATCACTGCTAGGTTGTTTCTCGGGTTGGTGCCTGCTGTTGCGGATACCACTGTCAGTCACATAACGTTACCAGCTAGATGGACTGCCCAATTATTTTCGTCAGATTCTCTCCTGCAGCTAATCGTCGAGGCTTTAAAGAGGAGAGAGAAAGATGCCTTCGAGGGCATCAGTAATAGTAAAGCAAGAAATAAAAAGTGATTTACCAGTGAGTGAAGTCAAGTCGTGGTAGAGTTAACAGAGTAGTAAGGTAATTTAATTAATAAGTGGAGACCATCGGTCAGTCAGTCAATTATCCTGCACTGTTTTTCGCTGGCCTAAGTGCCCTGATGCCTTGGTCGGTATCCAGAACAGATAGAGTTTGTTGAAATTTGTCTTAGGAGCAGTTAGGTATGCAGCGTATCTAGTGCTAGTGTAGAATAATGTCGGAGGAACCCGACGCGCGTTTCGCCCTGTTTAGGGGCTCGTCAGGGGGAAATGACTCCCTCCAGTGGTGGAGTTCATAAATCCCGCCCTGGCAGCTGATTGGTCGAATTCCGGCTGTCAGGGAATGAGAAACTACGGTGGCTCAGTAGAGTCAAAATTATTAGTTTGGTTTGAGGACACGTACATGCCGGAGTTCTTGTGTACAGATGGTTCGCAAACTTGTCACTGAGATTAAAAGCATATCACAGTGGTGTCAAAACAGGTCATGCGATATTGCAAATAAGGGGTGATTGGTATATTTCATAATTGAGAATATGTGTTATTTATGTGTGATGATAGGTGCTCAATTCGTCATCACCTCTTAATAGAGTCATGTGTGGATGTTATCCATATAGGAAATGATACAATAGGAGATGATCTTTTTACATGGGTGTAATTTAGAGATCACATGGTGGTATTATTCCAGTTTTTTGAGAATAATGTCACTCCACATAGTAGGTTGCTCGTCACAATCGTCGACTCAAAGCATCTATCCCCTATGGTCAGTATCTAAGGGCGAGACGTAACTGCTCAAAAGATGAGAACTTTGGGACATTTTTAGTAGCTAGAGTAAAACGTAAAAGCGCACTCATAGGCTTCAAAATAAACAAAAGTGCAGATTTATTTTAAGCAGATGTGAATCCCTGGTGGTCGCAGTGGTGAGATTGAACTCTAGCCCGTAGCTCCAGGGCTAGAGTTCACCCTCGTGAGAGCCGGAGCGTTGCCGTGGTAACTGGGGCAACGCTCTGTGCTCTCGCGAGAAGGACCCAGGGGAGCTGCTAGAGCTCCCCGGGTCCTCTCTTCCTCCCTCCCCTGCCGGCTGCCCGCACGGTGCCTGCGGATCGGGGAGGGAGATCGGCCGACAGGGGAAAACCTTGTGGGGTGGGGGGGGGGGGGGGAGAATTGCCACCATCCACCAGTGATATATACAGTCCCTATTTGTGTCTCTTTTTATCTCCAGCCCCTCTGTGTGCCTTTTTGTCTCCCCCAGTCACTCTGTATGTTTCTTTCTCCCCCTCACTGCTCCTCTGTGTCAATGTCTCCCCTCTCCTTCCCAGTCTCTTTCCCCCCTCTGCCTCTTTCTCCCCCTCCCTTGTGTGTCTCTCTCATTTCTCCCTCTTTGTCTCTCCCTCCTCCACACCTCTCTTTCTCCCCCCTTTCCATGTGTCTCTCCCTTCTCCACACCTCTCTTCCTCCCCCCTTTCCTTGTGTCTCTCCCTCCTCCACACCTCTCTTCCTCCCCCTTTCCTTGTGTCTCTCCCTCCTCCACACCTCTCTTCCTCCCCCCTTTCCCTGTGTCTCTCCCTCCACCACACCTCTCTTCCTCCCCCCTTTCCCTGTGTCTCTCCCTCCTCCACACCTCTCTCCCTCCCCCCTTTCCCTGTGTCTCTCTTCCTCCCCCTTTCCCTGTGTCTCTCCCTTCTCCACACCTCTCTTCCTCCCCCTTTCCTTGTGTCTCTTCCTCCCCCTTTCCTTGTGTCTCTTCCTCCCCCCTTTCCTTGTGTCTCTTCCTCCCCCCTTTCCTTGTGTCTCTTCCTTCCCCCTTTCCCTGTGTCTCTCCCTCCTCCACACCTCTCTTCCTCCTCCTTTTCCCTGTGTCTCTCCCTCTTCCACACCTCTCTTCCTCCCCCTTTCCCTGTGTCTCTCCCTCCTCCCTCCACCATCTCTCTATTCCCCTCTCTATTTCATTCCCCATCCCCATTTACCTAGAGAAGTCACGGGGGCCGGCCGTGTTCCAGGCTGGAGCCGCCGGGCCGGGTGGCAGCCTCGCCGGTCCGGCGGCACTTCTGTTACTGATGATGCTGAGGGGGGAGGAGCATGTCTACCATGCTCCCTCGCGGTTCCCACAATCCCCAGCACAGCATCATACTGACACATGAGTGTGCTCTGAGTGTGCCACCGGACCGGCCACCCGGTTGCACCTATATGCACAGCCCCCAGGTGCCGCCGCCCACCTGGAAATATCCCGGTATCCCGGTGGGCCAGTCCGGCCCTGGTGTATATAATGCAGAGTGTGTGTTTGTATGAGTGTGTGTGTGTGTATATATAATGCAGAGTATGTGTGTATATATAATGCAGAGTGTGTGTGTATATAATTTACACACACACTCTGCATTACATACATACACTCATACAAACACACACTCTGCATTATATACACAAACACTGCATTCATTATATATACACAACACACAAACACACACACACACACACTCTGCATTCATTATATACACACACACACTGCATTCATTATATACACACACTGTAAATAAATATTCAATTAATGTGATTTTATTGGGATCTAATTTTATTCACATTTCCCACCCTAGGCTTATACTCGAGTCAATACGTTTTCCCAGTTTTTTGTGGTAAAATTAGGTGCCTCTGCTTATATTCGGGTCGACTTATACTAGAGTATATACGGTAACTGATTTGTTATTTTCAAAAGAGTTAAAACATTGTCTTCCATCAGTCTATCCATATTTTTGGTGATCCAAATTCCCAAATGGTTAAACATTCTTCAAGCCCATAAAAAAACATATTTTCTACTAATCTACTCTCTTCAGTCATTATCTAGCCCAGTGCTCGTCAAGATTGTTTTAGCAGTATTTAGCTTATAGTTTGCTACCTGGCTATAGTCCTTAAATTCTGCCATCAAATAATCTAAATAATTTTTTGGGTCAGTTAATGTAAGAAGAATATCATCTGCGTACATGCAGATTTTTAGTTTGCATCTCTCGTCATGAAACCCTTTATTGTCGAGTTATTTCTAATGTTTTCCGCTAATGGTTCAATAGATAATACATATAACAATGGCAACATCGTGCATCCTTGTCTGACGCCGTTTTTTATTGTAACCCAATCTGAGCAAACATTTGGCCCAACCATTCTAGCTGAGGGATTTTTATATAATGCCACAATTGCATCTAACATCCAACCTCTGTGTTACGGATCGCCTGCCACCCCTACTGGGTGCCTCCATCAATTGATGCTCCTAGTGCTTACCAAGGACCATCAGCACCGCACCAGACACCATCAGCACTGCAGTCTTCCACCCACCCTGGACATAAGACCAGGCTCCAGGTTCCAGTGGGTCAGGACCTCTCCTACTCCTGGAGAGTCAAACAGGAACAGCTCTTACAAGAGCTAGTGAAGCTAAGGGAGTATACAGAGTATAGCAATCCCTTGTAGTGATATAGCTGTTTCCCCCCAGACATGAGACGAGGCTCTATGTTGAGGGTGAAGTAGAACTGCAAGGTTTATTGAACAGGTTTATTGAACAGATCTCTCCAACTGGAACGGCAAAAATAAATAAATAATAATTTCCTTTAATAGGTTGCTGGGGCCCCTGATGCAGCGCAGGGCCCCAGCAACCTACCGCTCTTTAAATCCCCCCCCCCCATCACCCTCACATGAGACCTGGCAGCTTCTCTCTGCCTCCTCTCTGCCAAGTCTCCTTCTCCTGTCCCATGCGGCTCTGTGTGATGAGGCGAGGCGGAGCCAGGAAGTGACATCACTGTCACCCCCCCGCTGACATTAGTCAACCCCTCCCTCTATCACTAGTCATCCTCCCTCTGTCACTAGTCACCCCCTCCCTCTGTCACTGTCACCACCCTCCCTCTGTCACTGTCACCCCCCTCTCTCTGTCACTGTCACCACCCTCCCTCTGTCACTGTCACCACCCTCCCTCTGTCACTGTCACCCTCCTCCCTCTGTCACTGTCACCACCCTCCCTCTGTCACTGTCACCACCCTCCCTCTGTCACTGTCACCCCCCTCTCTCTGTCACTGTCACCACCCTCTCTCTGTCACTGTCACCACCCTCCCTCTGTCACTGTCACCACCCTCCCTCTGTCACTGTCACCACCCTCTCTCTGTCACTGTCACCCCCTCCCTCTGTCACTGTGTCACCCCCTCCCTCAATGCCACTAGTCACCCCTCCCTCTGTCACTAATCACCCCCACCCTCCCTCTGTCACTGTGTCACTAGTCATCCCTCCCTGTGTCACTAGTCACCCCTCCCTGTGTCACTAGTCACCCCTCCCTGTGTCACTAGTCTCCCCCTCCCTGTGTCACTAGTCTCCCCCTCCCTGTGTCACTAGTCACCCCCTCCCTCCGTCACTGTGTCACCCCCACCCTCCCTGTGTCACCAGTCACCCCTCCCTGTGTCACTAGTCACCCCTCCCTGTGTCACTAGTCACCCCCTCCCTGTGTCACTAGTCACCCCCACCCTCCCTCCGTCACTGTGTCACCCCCACCCTCCCTCTGTCACTAGTCACCCCTCCCTCCCTCTGTCACTAGTCACCCCATCTCTCTGTCACTAGTCACCCCCTCTCTCTGTCACTGTCACCCCTCCCTTCCTCTGTCACTAGTCACCCCTCCTTCCCTCTGTCACCGTGTCACCCCCTCCCTGTCACTAGTCACCCCCTCCCACTGTAACTAGTCACCCCTTCTCTCTGTCACCCCTCCCTCCCTCTGTCACTAGTCACCCCCTCCCTCTGTCACTAGTCACCCCCTCCCTCTGTCACTGTGTCACCCCTCCCTCACTGCCACTAGTCACCCCTCCCTCTGTCACTAGTCAACCCCTCCCTCCATAATTTTAAATATCCAATGGTGTGAAAGGTTGGCGGAGGTGACATCGCTAAGTGATATTGCCAACCATCTCCATCCTCCATTTTAAATGGTAACATAATTTTAAATATAATTTTAAATAGTAACATAATTTTAAATATAATCACACCATTGGATATTTAAAATTATGTTACTATTTAAAATGGAGGATGGAGATGGTTGGCAATATCACTTAGTGATGTCACTTCAGCCAACCATTCACACCATTGGATATTTAAAATTATGTTACTACCAATGAACATAACTAAACATCACTGATGATTGACAATTTTGTCAACAAATGGAAATTCTCTACCACAGATGTTTTCTCTTGTAACATATAATTGTCAGGATCGGGACAGGGATCCAACACGCAGGGTACAAAGAGTGGAAAGGTACGTATACCGGGCCTTAGAATGGCCGGACTAACGTACCGAGAGTAATAGAGAATAGTCAGAGACAAGCCGAGGTCGAGGGAACGAGAAGACAGATAAGCGAGAGACAAGCCGGGTCAAGGGATAACAGAGAAGCAGGGTAGTACAACAAGCCGAGTCAAAACCAAATAGAGCAAACTAGAATACCAGAGCACTGAGTGACTAGACAAGCTAGAACCACGACAGGGCAATGAGCTGAAGAGAGAAGTAAGCTTAAATACCCTGGCTCCGGATGGTAAGCACGCCTCTGACAAGTGCCGATTGGATATCGGACACTTGAGTGACAGGTCGCTCGTGATAGCGTCATGACGTCACGTATTGGGCGTCCTGCTAGAAAAGGATGTGGATTCCTCGCGGCCGGTGTTTAAGTGGCTGGATGAACCGCGAGGAACGGAGGAAACAGCTCGCCTGGACGGATAAACCACCAAGTCTCTCCCTCCCTTAGAGGTAGAGACCTCAGGTACCCTGACAGTACCCCCCCTCTCAGATACGCCCACCGGGCGGAAGGAACCGGGACGAGATGGGAAGCGGAGGTGAAATGCTCTGCGAAGGCGAGAAGCATGAACGTCCTCCTGAGGTACCCAACTCCTCTCCTCAGGACCATATCCCCTCCAGTTGACCAGATATTGCAATTTTCCCCTCGAAATTCTGGAATCAACGATGGAGCTTACCTCGTACTCCTCCCGACCCTCCACCTGAACAGGACGAGGCGAGGAGACCTTAGAGGAGAATTTGTTGCAAATAAGAGGTTTCAACAAGGAGACATGAAAAGAGTTAGGAATGCGTAAGGCAGGTGGCAGAGCAAGGCGATACGCAACCGGATTGATACGAGTGAGAACCCTGTAAGGGCCTATGTAGCGAGGAGCAAATTTCATAGATGGAACTTTTAGTCGAATATTCTTAGTACTTAACCATACCCTATCCCCAGGAACAAAAACAGGAGCCGCTTTTCTATGCTTGTCAGCGTGTTTCTTGAACAACGAGGAACTATGTAACAGAATTTGCCGAGTCTGATCCCATAATTTCTTCAGGTTGGCGACATGATCATCAACCGACGGTATCCCCTGAGAAGAGGAAACCGAAGGAAAAATCGAAGGATGAAAGCCATAGTTCATGAAGAAAGGGCTAGAGCGAGTTGAATCGCAAACAAGGTTATTGTGTGCGAACTCTGCCCAAGGAATCAGACCGACCCAATCGTCCTGGTGTTCGGAAACAAAGCAACGCAGATACTGTTCGATCTTTTGATTGGTACGTTCAGCAGCTCCGTTAGACTGAGGGTGATAGGCCGAGGAGAAGTTCAATTTGATGCCCATTTGAGAACAAAAGGATCTCCAGAAACGTGAGACAAATTGAGAACCTCTATCAGAAACGATCTCCGAAGGAATCCCATGTAGGCGAAAAACCTCTCTCGCAAAAATCTCCGCCAATTCAGGGGAAGTCGGAAGTTTAGGTAATGGTACGAAATGAGCCATCTTAGTAAATCTATCCACCACCGTGAGAATAACAGTTTGTCTCTTGGAAGCAGGTAAATCAACGATAAAGTCTATGGACAAACAGGACCAAGGTTTCTCAGGAATGTCCAAGGGGTGTAACAGGCCACATGGAGATGCATGAGGTAGTTTAGTCTTGGCACACGTCTCACAAGCTGCGACGAACTCCTCAATATCTTTTCGAAGTGAAGGCCACCAGAAATCCTTGGATATCAAAGAGTATGTCTTGCGAATACCAGGATGACCAGCTATTTTACTTTCGTGAAAACACTGTAAGAGCTCCAGTTGAAGTTCAGGAGGAACAAAGTTTCTTCCCTCAGGAGTGTTTCCGGGAGCTAGATGTTGTGACTTCAAGATCTGGTCAAGTAGCGGAGAATGAATTTTGAGACTGGTATTAGCAATAATATTGCATTTGGGTACAATGGAGGACATAAGTGGTTCAACTGAAGCAGAGGGCTCATATTGGCGAGATAGCGCATCGGCTTTAGAATTCTTTGACCCAGGTCTGTAAGTCAGAACGTAATTGAAATGGGTAAGAAACAACGACCAACGAGCCTGCCTGGAGGACAACCGCTTAGCCTCTCCGATATAAGACAAATTTTTGTGGTCAGTTAGAATGGTAACAGGATGTAATGTACCTTCCAATAAATGTCTCCACTCTTTCAAAGCCTTGATAACCGCTAGTAATTCTCTGTCACCAATGTCATATCTGCTTTCAGTACCGGTCAATTTTTTAGAGAAAAATCCACATGGATGTAATGGTTTATCAACCCCCAACCTTTGAGATAGGACAGCACCTAAACCAGTCTCTGATGCGTCTACCTCAAGTAGAAAAGGCAGAGAAGTGTCGGGGTGAACTAAAATTGGAGCGGAAGCGAAAAGCTCCTTGAGAGTTTTGAACGCAAGGAGAGCTTCAGTAGTCCAATTCTTAGTATCAGCCCCCTGTTTGGTCATATTAGTGATAGGTGCGATAATGGAAGAATAGCCCTTAATAAAGCGCCTGTAATAATTAGAAAAACCAATAAATCTCTGTATGGCTTTAAGACCTTTGGGTAAAGGCCACTCTAGAATGGATTGGAGCTTATCCGGATCCATCTTAAATCCCTCCCCAGAGATCACATAGCCGAGAAAGGTTACCTGGGTTTGATCAAAGCTACATTTCTCCAACTTGCAGTACAAGCCATGCTGGAGAAGCTTGTGCAAAACCCTCCTGACTTGCTTGTGATGAGTCTCAATCTCACTAGAATGAATGAGTATATCATCTAGGTATACAATGACGCAATCTTGCTGAAATTCCCTAAGAACCTCATTTATCAGATCCTGGAATACAGCTGGCGCATTGCATAACCCAAAAGGCATAACAGTATATTCATAGTGACCATATCGAGTATTGAATGCCGTCATCCACTCATGTCCCTGCTGGATTCTCACCAAGTTATATGCCCCTCTGAGGTCTAACTTGGTGAAAATTGTAGAGCCCTTCAAACGATCGAAGAGTTCGGTGATCAAGGGAATCGGGTAGGCATTTTTAATGGTTATCTTATTCAAGCCTCGATAATCAATACAAGGTCTCAAAGAACCATCTTTCTTTTTAACAAAAAAAAATCCAGCCCCGGCAGGGGAGGAGGACCTCCTGATGAATCCCTTGTCTAAATTCTCGTGAATATACTCCTCTAGAACTGAGTTCTCTTTTGTAGATAATGGGTATACATGACCTCTGGGAGGCATGGTACCAGGGAGTAGGTTAATTTTGCAATCAAAGGACCTGTGTGGGGGTAAGGTATCGGCTTTCTTTTTGTCAAATACTGCCTTTAAATCTAGATACTGAGACGGAATTTGTGTCTCTGTAGGATTGTCAGAGGTAGTCGATGTATTAGTTAATCCGAGAGGTAAGACCTTCCGCAAGCATTTTTCTTGACAATTCTCTCCCCACGAAACTATCTCCCCTGACTCCCAATTAATAATAGGGTTGTGTCTCCTCAACCAGGAGTACCCCAGGACTATGGGAATAGACGGGGAAGAAATGAGCATTAAGGATATATCCTCTTTATGTAGGATGCCAACAGTTAAGTTAATCGGTATGGTCTCATGGAAAATAACAGGCTCAAGTAACGGTCTACCATCGATGGCCTCAACAGCCAGTGGTGTCTCTTTTAACTGGGATGGGATAGCATGCTTGGCAACAAAACCCTGATCTATAAAGCTCTCAGCAGCTCCAGAATCGATTAGTGCCATAGTCTTTACTACTCCCTTCTCCCACCTCAAAGAAACGGGTAACAGAAGCCTGAACTCTTTGTAATTGTGAATAGAGGACAAAGTAGAAACACCCAAGGCCTGTCCTCTAGAGAAACTTAGGTGCGAGCGTTTCCCGAACGATTAGGACAATTTAGGCGTAAATGTCCTCTGACTCCACAATACATACATAAACCCTCCCTTCTTCTGTACTGTCTCTCTCTCTCTGTGAGATGAGTACTGCCTATCTGCATAGGTTCAGAAATACGTAAGTCCTCGAACTCAGAATTTTGAAAGGTAGGCGCTAGTTTAAAGGAGGGTCTACGGGTCCTATCTCGAGTGTTCTGCCTCTCTCTTATGCGTTCATCAATACGAGATATAAAAGAAATTAAATCCTCCAAATTCTCAGGGAGTTCTCTAGTAGCGACTTCGTCAAGAATTACATCTGATAACCCATTCAGAAACACATCTATATAAGCCTGTTCGTTCCACTTAACTTCTGCCGCCAGGGACCTGAACTCTAGTGCATAGTCCACAAGTGTTCGATTGTCCTGTCTAAGGCGCAACAGTAATCTAGCTGCATTGACCTTTCTACCAGGAGGGTCAAAAGTTCTTCTAAACGCAGCTACAAAGGCATTATAATTATAGACTAGTGGATTATCATTCTCCCATAAAGGATTGGCCCATCTCAGAGCTTTCTCAATGAGTAAAGTAATAACAAATCCAACCTTCGCTCTATCTGTAGGATAAGAGCGGGGTTGTAATTCGAAATGGATGCTAATCTGGTTCAGAAAACCACGGCACTTCTCCGGTGACCCGCCATAACGTACTGGTGGGGTAATACGGGAAGAAGCACCTACAGTGGCTACCTCTAGGCCTGAGACTGCAGGAGAAATAGAAGGAGTACGTGTCTCCTCAGGTGGGTTACTAGCACGAGACAAAAGTGCCTGTAGTGCTAGAGCCATCTGATCCATCCTATGCTCCATGGCGTCAAACCTGGGATCAGAAGAACCAAGCTGACTGTTTGTACCTGCAGGATCCATTGGCCCTGTCGTAATGTCAGGATCGGGACAGGGATCCAACACGCAGGGTACAAAGAGTGGAAAGGTACGTATACCGGGCCTTAGAATGGCCGGACTAACGTACCGAGAGTAATAGAGAATAGTCAGAGACAAGCCGAGGTCGAGGGAACGAGAAGACAGATAAGCGAGAGACAAGCCGGGTCAAGGGATAACAGAGAAGCAGGGTAGTACAACAAGCCGAGTCAAAACCAAATAGAGCAAACTAGAATACCAGAGCACTGAGTGACTAGACAAGCTAGAACCACGACAGGGCAATGAGCTGAAGAGAGAAGTAAGCTTAAATACCCTGGCTCCGGATGGTAAGCACGCCTCTGACAAGTGCCGATTGGATATCGGACACTTGAGTGACAGGTCGCTCGTGATAGCGTCATGACGTCACGTATTGGGCGTCCTGCTAGAAAAGGATGTGGATTCCTCGCGGCCGGTGTTTAAGTGGCTGGATGAACCGCGAGGAACGGAGGAAACAGCTCGCCTGGACGGATAAACCACCAAGTCTCTCCCTCCCTTAGAGGTAGAGACCTCAGGTACCCTGACAATAATGTAGAGTGTAACCTGTTTTCCAATTTGTGATTAATTCCACACCATGTGACTTCAAGAGGAGGATCCACAAGGACTTTCAAACATTTAAAAAGAAGGATTCCTGAGGCTATCATGCAGCTACTGAGGAGGCTCATAGAGTGAAACGCGTTTAGCTGATTATTCTGGACTTTTTAATTGGACTTTTATTGGATCTTTTTACTTTCTAAGTACCCATTTATTTAGTTTTTTATGCATTGTTAATAAATGTATATTTACTATTTTATACTTTAGTCCAAAGTCCTTTCTAGCCATCGGGAACTCCATTGGGGAGAGTGCTATTCCCCCTCTAAAGTAGCACATTGTTTATCAACCTCAGAGCCGGGATTTCAGGGCTCTGCAGAAGGTGAGTACAACTATTTATATCTCATAATACCATTATAGTATGTGCAATTCTACACAGTTGTTTTTCTGCTTTTCTTCTCGTTGTATACTCCTGGAGGGATACTACCTGGGATAAAGGGGTGTGTTGCTGCCCTAAGAGCATAAAGGATCCTTTTACGGAGCCAATACCATATAGGCTCCTGTCCATGTGAGTTGTTTCAGTCATTACTTACTACCCATTATCCATTTTTGGAACATCTGTACTATATTTTTTTGTTTCTTGTTTTTTTGTTTCCTTTTATATGTACATTCAAGTTTTTCAAGACTGTCACTGTACCAAAGGGGTGAGTAAACCCTTCTACTGTTTAGAGCGCTCCACTTGTTTTGTATAATTTGTATACCTTATTTCTGTATGTTTTATAGAGAGCGCTCAGGCGGCTGCCGCACTGCCTCACCTCCCCCCAAGCTCCTCTTTGGCCCGCGACCCGGCCGGACTGACGGGAAGTGCACACTCAGTGTTAGGGCGGCAAAAATCCTTGAACCAGCCCTGTACCCACTATATGCTGTATGTATGAGTTACTATGCAGACACTGCCTCAGTATATGTACCATGTGACAGATCCATCTGTATAAACTGATATTGTTGGTTCGTCTGTTTTGCCTTTCTTCGTGGAATTGCCTGTCCATATGCCCCTGTTCGTTTGTTACAGAATATACCGAACAAAACTACCGACGGCCGCCCAGGAGAGAAGTGTGCTGCTGGTTAACCTCTTGGCCTCAATTAGAACGTTGTGGTTAACCGCAGACACCTCTTCATTCTAACCATATGCAGGGTGGTCGTCGTTCGTATGCCGACCACGAGGCAGCGGCCATTTTAAACACGCGAAAGACCAGCGGTGTTCGACAAAGATATCATGGAACTATAAACGGACACTTTACCTACCGAACACCGCTGAAACTACCAATCGCCCTTCCTTTTCGTCGAGGCATACGAACACTGGTCCGTTCGGGAGTTTGGATGATACGAATGGACTTAACCCAGATAGCCATCCCATGGAGTCAATCGTATGCCGAAAGACATGTGAGAGACTTTGACTCCATGGGGATTGAACTGTGCGCATTGGATATGAGCGCTATTCGGTAGTAATATGCACTCAGATACGTTGCACGAATCCAATGTATTCGGTATTTGTAAAGTTATGTATTTTTATGTGTTTTTACTGTACCAGATAAAATGGCGGTTTGCCTCTATCCCTGGAGATAATTGGATTTCTTCCCAATTATCTCCAGGATAGAGAGGAGGGATTTACTTGTGTAAAGGGGAGTGTTTAAACCTGGGCCACTGTGATTGGCTACTGTCCAATATATGTCTCAGTCTTCCATCTGGTCCCCTAGGGGAGTGTCCACCAGGTGGGAGACCTGCATAAATACCGGGCAGGTAGCCCTCATTAAACAGATTCCTGTTTTACCCTCAAGATGGAGCTTGGTCTCGTGTTTGGGGGGATTGCTACTTGAAAGGATTTATTTTGCCTGTTTTAGCCATGGAAGGAGTTCAGCTGATTTTGTGTTCGTGGGTTTACCGCATTCCCTTGCACTCCGTTCGGGAGTTTGGCGGTCTGCTGTATAGAGCCTGTGTCTCTGGAAAGGGGGAATATCGGCTAAACGGCGGTTTCATCCATTTAAGCTGTGAGTGTCTTAACATACCCACTATAGGCTCTAGGTATGAGTTACTGTGAGGACACAGCCTCAGTATATGTATCCACTATAGGCTCTATGTATGAGTTACTGTGAGGACACAGCCTCAGTATATGTACCTACTATAGGCTCTATGTATGAGTTACAATAAGGACTCTGCCTCAGTATTTGTATCCACTAGATGCTCTGTGTATGAGTTACTATGAGGACACAGCCTCAGTATATATATCTATGTATGAGTTGATCTGGAGACTCTGCCTCAGTGTGTGTTCTTTATATGCTCTGAGTCGCTGTGAAAACACAGCCTCAGTATATGTCCTCTACATGCTCTATAGGTAAGATGGTGTGGAGACATTGCTTCAGTGTATCTGTTCTCTATATGATTGATGTATTAGTGGAAACGCAATATATGTGAATGATAGAAGTACATCCGCTATATGAGTCCAATCTAATACTGGTTCTATGTGTGGGTTGTGAGTCACAACCTCAGTATATGTGAGTGGTATATTATGTGCATGAAGTTCTGTTAAAACACAGCCTCAAATTATCTCACTCATATAATCTTAAGGAGACACTATAGTCACTTTAGCTTTATGAAGCAGTTTTGGTGTATAGAATGTAGCGGAGAGCTGCTATTACACAGGTTATCTCCACTTTAGATCCCAGTAGGCTCAGGAACAAGTATTATAAATCCATACGGCAATAATTCCAGCAGGCAAAACAATCCAACAATATCCCAACATCAATCCCAATGACTGGACGACACACAGCATCAGGAGCAGAACTGGCTTTTAATTCACACAACTTCCTTATAAAGCTTTCTCCCATGCAAGGGAGGAGTTTGCAATAATTATTACAGTAGCCAATCATCCACGGGTTGCCACCCACACATCCCCTCCCCTTAGTGTGACACATAATCCCATTATACAGCACACACATTCCCTGAGTTTCTAGATGTTTAAAGGTTACATCCCCTGGTAGCCTGATCTGGGTGAAACACATATCCAAAAATCACCTAGATCAGACCAGGGGTTCAGGAAATTTATGGAAGTACTAAAATGACCGACCACGCTGGGCTTAACAGCCGAAAAGGGTTCCATATGTTTTGGCCCTGCGGTCGGTCACAGAAAAGGGAATATAACACACGAATGGCTTATGTTAGGAGAGCTGGGAAGGTTTCGGTTAATTTCCCTTGTTCGTGAGTTTCAAACTACCAAACGGGAAATCGTTCCGTAGTTTGAGACCTCCATACTGCCGCCAATTCGTATACATAGGTGTTTGCCTAACCGAGTGTCCGATTTGGGTTCCAGACACTCGACTGCAAAACACCGCTGTTCGGGAGTTTAAAATGGCCACCGCCACGTGTTCCTCTACCGAATGGCGGCCACCCAGAGAACAAAGAACCCACTACACGAACGCCAATTAACCGTTTGGAACATTGTTGCGAACAGTAATTGGAGGCACACTTACTCCTGGGGTGGTCTGATTGTTCGGTAGTTTCGCTCGCATAGTAACTGGAGTGATTTTACCGAACAATCAGTCGAATGCTACATACACTTCACATATACAGGTTACAATTCAACCGAACATATAGACATAAATTCTGTCTCAAATTATATTTGCCTAGACTCCCGAATCCCCCCCACACCCTGTAAAAGGTCACCCCAACGAAAATGCTGTGTTTGCTGGAAAAGAGGAGTCCGAAAGGACTCCAGTTATTATTGCCGCTCCTGTCCATCCCTACCCGCCCTCTGCATAATAGACTGTTTCAAAGTCTACCATACAGAGCTGAACTACTAAACCACTCTGTATGGTACTTTGGCAGTTTGTTTGCTTGATTTCCCTGGATTCCCTGACCTCGGCTTGTCCTGACTACGCTTCGTTAGCTGCCTGTACCGACCCATTGGCTTGTTTTACCGACTACTCTGACTTCTGGATTCCCCTGACCTTGGCCTGTCCCTGTTTATGCTAGCCATTCTAAAGTGGCTACACCAAACAACTCAAAATACTACGTTTGTAGTACTTGAAATGTGCCTTCACAAAAAAAGCAGAAAACTAATCACAGGATTAATGCTACAGTATCGGAGTCAACTGTACTATTCCTGTGATATACTAAAAACCTGGAAACATTGTACATGTAGGTATCGTTATATTCATAAGAGAGTGTTAAATCAAAATACTGAGGTTTTAGTGCACTAACTAATACCAGGATTATGACATTTCTAGTGAAAATGCAATTTATGTGATTAAAAAGACAAAAATTCAAGTAGAAATTGATACATGGGCCCATTCTGTTAAAATGGCTAGACCAAACATCTCAAGGTCTGCCATTTATTGTACTCTGGGTTGCCTACTTTTGAAAATGGTATGCCATAGTGGTGGAAATGTTATTACCCAGGCTGCCATGCTCTCTAAATAGCCACATAGGCCCAGGAAATCACTTTGTCAAATTTCCAACTTTGAAATGGACATCTAATATATTTGTCCCTGTGACTTCCCCAAAAAGACAGAAAATCCGGTACATGGGGGTACTGTTATATTCAGGAAACAATGTTAAAAAAAAAAAGTGAGGCTGTGTTGCAATAACTCATACCATGAATAAGAAATGTCCTGTGAAAAGTGAGATCATGGGTGGGAAAAAAGCACAAATAAAACTATTACTGCTATGTGGGCCCTTCATTTCTGATAAAGTGGTTGGATCAAACATCTTAAAATGCACCATTTGAAATACTCTGGATTGTCTACTTTTGAAAATGGTATGCCTTAATAGTGGAAATGTTATTACCCAGGCTGCCATGCTCTCTCAACGGCAAGATAGGCCCAGAAAATCGCTTTGCCAATTTTCAATGTGTAAAACCAAAAATGGACAAGCATATATTTGGCCCTGTAACTTTCCAAAACCCCATAAAACCTATACATGGGGGGTACCGTGGCACTTGTGAGACATCACTGAACAGAACTAGGAGTGTTTCAGGGCAGTAAACTATATACTGACGCTAAAAAAGTACAGTTTTTATTTGAAAAATGAACACTAACTTTGGCTAGCGTTTATGCCCAAGTGGCTACTACAAAAGACTGGCCATACCCCATTTTGAATACCCTGGGATGTCTACTTTTTCAAATGGTATGCCATGATGGGGTAACTTACATTTATTGGCTGCCATATGGTCTCAAAGGCAAACCAATCTGTGAAATTTCTATGTAAAAAATAAATAAATAGACAAGACGTATATTTGACTTTGTAACTTTCCAAAACACCATAAAACCTATACATGGGGGTTACTGTTTTACTCATGCGACATTTATTGCAGAAAAACCAAACAGTAATGTGACATTATCAGTTAAATTGACATGCAGAAATTGAAAAATTTTTTTTTCCATTTAGAGTTTTTTATTTTCATACAAACAAAAAGAAGGGGGAGAGGGATACAGAATAGAAAGAGGGGTGGGGGGGGGGTCGACATGACCAATATAGCATTTCATTTGACATCAGATAATGCATGTTACAACGTCAGAACAAACATCAAACCTTCAAATATATATTTATCCTTCCTTGTGTCTGTCCTATCTTTACCCCTTGGTCCTATCGTGGAAGCTCTTGTTTGGCCTTCTGGGTTCAGTGACCCAGCAGTGGAAGCCATCGTTTCCACAATTGCACTATCTTATTTGTTTTTATGTATGAGTCTGAGGCGAGAACTTCATATCTATAATATTGGTAAATTTTGCTTCTTAACTCGGGAGGCTTTTTCAAATTCTGGGCTAGTAGGAGCCTCGCTGCTAGGATAATGAGGGAAGCTATTTGTTTAGTTTATTTACTCCATTGGGGTGGGAATAGGAGTAAGAGCATTAGAGATGGGGTAACAGGTGCTGAGTGGTTTATTATTTTGTTCAAAAGTTGAACGTGTGACCATAGAGGTCTAATCTTTTCACATTCCCACCAGATATGTGTCATATTGCCCTCTTTCAAGTTACACCTCCAACAGACATAATTCACGGTAGGGTAAATTTAAAGGAGCCTTTGCGGGGTGAGGTACCATATATATATATATTACCTTTTTGTGGGCCTCTATTTGGGAAAAGCATGATCTGATGCCCTTAAGGGCGTTCAGAGCCTGGAGCCATTGCTCATCCGTAAGTTTGGGTAAACCTTCTTTTTCCCACTGTGTCACATATTTGAAAGAGTGAGGAGGCGTTCTGTCTGTTAACGTTTTGTAACATATCGATATTGATTTGGGTTTAAGCGGTGTCACCTTAGTATTCACAATGCTTTTTAATTGTAGATATTGGAAAATTAGAGAATTAGGTAGTTTGTATTGTGTCTGTAGATCTGGGAATCCCCTAATTTTATTTTGTTGGCATAGATCTTTGATGAGTTTGATACCATATGTGGACCAAGTTTTCCATGATAACCATGGGGTCAACCTTTCTAGTGCTTCGATTGGGGTAATTGTGCAGAATTTCCCTTTTTCAGCAATATTGGTTAGTACTCTATCCCAAAATTTCAATGTTAAAGTAGTGGTGGTGTATAATGCCAATTTTGGCGGTCTGTGTATATTTTTGTAGACCATATTATCTGAAGCATGGAGTGTGGGTGTACTTTGTCATGTTCCATATCCACCTACTGGAAAGTGTGTCTGGGGACGTGAAGTCGAATAGCCGACTCGAGGATGGCCGCTTCGTAGTAGGCGCGTAATTTTGGTACACCTAGGCCTCCTGATTGTGGTGTCAATTGGAGTAAGGCGATAGGTAATCTCGGTTTTGTTTTGTTCCAGATGAATCTGGTTAGAGTGGATTGGAGAGTGTTAAGGATGTGCGGTCGAACATATATTGGTAGCATTCGGAAGATGTATAAGATTTTAGGTAGTAGAACCATTTTGATAGTTTGGATTCTACCTAGCCAGGATAGGTGGACATGCTTCCAAGTTTGAAAGTGGGAAGCGCAGATGTGGTGCAGTGGGCCATAGTTTAGGGATACAGTGTTTTGGGCATATAGGGCTAGTTTCACTCCTAAATAGGTAATGTGTGTCTGTCACCAGTCAAATAGGAAGGTCTGACGTAGTCTGTCACTTCGTGTGCTGGATAGGTGCAATGGTAGAGCTTGTGTTTTGGCTTTGTTAAGCTTATAATATGATATCTTGCCATAGTCTTGCAGCAGCTCCATGATGCAAGGCAATGATGACTCTGGGTTGCTGACAGTTATTAGAATATCAATCGATAGTCTGTATTTTTTATGTGTATGCCTGCAATAAGCGGGTCTTTCATGACCTTGTGGACTAGGGGTTCTAAAGCAAGGATGAAAAGGAGCGGGGATAAAGGGCATCCTTGCCTCGTGCCATTGGTAAGGCCGAAGGGTGACGAGATAAATCCCGATTGGTTCACTTGGGCGGTGGGGTGTTTATAGAGTGTCATTATTCCTCGAATCATCTCTCGAGGGAACCCATATTTGTTCAGGACTGATGACATATATGTCCAATTAAGCCTGTCAAAGGCCTTCTCGGCATCCAGGGCCAGAAGAAGGCTCTCAGTCTTTGCTGATGCTATGTGGGATAGTATGTTAAGAACTTTCCTAGTGTTATCGGAGCCCTGCCGTCCCTTGATGAAGCCTGATTGATCATTGTGTACAATGCAATTCAAGATATGGTTTATTCTATTTGCTAACAGTTTGGCGTAGATTTTAGTGTCAAAGTTTAAGAGAGAGATTGGTCGGAAGTTAGAGCAATGAGTCAGGGGTTTACCCGGCTTTGGTAGGGTTGAAATGTGGGCCTGGAGCATTGCTGTAGGCATGGATCCTTTTTGAAAGCATTGATTGAACAGGGCAGCCATGTGGGGCGCCAGGATGTTATGTACTAGGGAATGATGTGTGTAATCTCTTTCCAGGGGATGGAGGGTTCTCCAAACAGCCACATAGCCGTGTGTGAGTAGCGTAGTTATGAGGGAAGTAGAACGTGTCCTCTGCTGTGCCGTCTTTGGTGATATTCTAGCGGAGGACATAATATCTAATGTCGGGTTGACGACAAAGTTTGTATCTCCCCCAACAAGGATCTCTCCGAATTTGAGCTTTTGTTAGAGAATGTGGTCCAAAAATATGTGGTGGCCGTTATGGGGGCTGTATATGTTGACTATTGTGTATTGGGCATTATTAATTATGCATTGTAGGAGGAGGTAGCGTCCCTTGTTGTCGCTCACTTTTTTATTAGTTGGAAGGCGACTGTGTTGCTGATTAAAATTGTGACTCCCCTCTTTTTTGTCTTATATGTGCTGTGGTAGCCTATCGGAAAATGCCTGGAGGAGAATTTGTGCTCATGTGCTCTGTGTTTTTTTGCTTCCATCAAGGCCATGCGGCGTTTATGGGGTGAGTTAAGGCCCTTGGCGTTTAGCAAAAAGATATTAAGTGCCATTGAAGGTGATTACTGGGGTTAATATATATATCTGCTGTGGTACAGAGGTTATGTCCCTAGGCATCCTGGCAGGGGTTTGTCCCGTAATGTCGAGTCGGTGGGTTAGCCCATTATGTAGCAGTATCTTGACATATTGATTCCATATGGGGCACCCAACTGATGTTGTGTTGATTTTGTACAGGGTAGGTATGGTCATGTCGTGATGATGACGCGTCACCTTAAAAGGAGAAGGGTTGAGTTGGAGGGTGAAACATATAAACAACTATATACAGAAACGAGGTCTCCAGTGCGAGACCTGATTTTCTTATTGTTCTTGGGCATTGAAGCCCTCGTGGGGGTGGAGATTTCCCCATCTCTAGAGGGAGATAATCTGTTATCAGGTGTATGTGTATTGGTTGAGTCCCATCCACTCTATACAGCTATCATTGGTGATAGTTTACCCTGGCCAAAGCCTCCAACTATGGTCAGGATTATGTTCCTATCTAAATCTCCCAGTTTCCCCAGTGGTTCCACTAGGATGAACGGGGTCTCATATAGTAGAACAATTATAACATGCATACATATAACATTGTATTCGATTGTGACAAAAATGTAATCCAATGTAACTCGGTAAAGCTCCATATCTTGTATTCCCATGAAAGGTACATTCCAAAGCCATTTTTTTTGTTATATGAAAGGGTGTTAACTGGAGTAAGCATCATGCACTTCTAGCATTGTGCATGTTGTAGTGGTGGCTAGGATTTGTATGTGTGCTTAGGTTCGGGTTGTTCCCCAGGGAATTGTAGAAACAACATAGTGTCTCAACAGATCCACATATGTGTAGTAGATATAAATTATATGGATCGTTCTCTCTTACTTTGCTCCCGAATCAGATTATTCCCGCCGTCCAGGTTTACCCCCAGGGTATGTAGCGGTTTGATGGGGATAGCACATGTGTTTTGTGCAGAGGTGTAGGGCATTGAGAGTCACCCGTTGTACCCGAAACCCATGGAGGCCTCTACCTTATTGGTAGATGTACTCTGGAGCTAGACCGCATACTGTATATAGGATATTGGTGGGGGGATAAAACAACATAATCTCAAATAAACATATAATGCATATAACTTAAGTCGGTCAAACATTACCACCGTATCCAGTTACCGGCCGTAAGGTTATGAGTGTTCATATGTTCGCTAGGGGCCTCTAAGGCTCAGTGCAGCAAGAGTCACTTAGCTGTGGCTTGAACTTCCCAGTCATGGGTAAGTTTCATCGGTGCTTTGGTCTGGATTTCTGTAAGTGGGACGTCATTTGCCTCTGCGGTCAGCGGTATGTTCCATTCTTCCAAAGCTTTTTTTCCAGCTTCTGGGGTTAAGAGGTGTTTTTTGGTGCCATTACGCTTGATGATGAGGCGGGCCGGGAACCCCCATTTGTAGGGTATATCTGCCGCCCTCAATGCTCTGGTGATTGGTATGAAGCTTTTCCTTGCAGCCAATGTAGTCGCCGAGAGGTCAGTGTATCTTGCTATATGCATCAGGGAGAATTGGTTTCTTCCTTGATGCTGACATTATTGCCTCTTTGGTGGTGTAATAGTGAACCCTTGTTATGGTGTCCCTCGGTATAGAAGTTGGGAGATGCTGAGGTCTGGGCAGCCTGTGGGTCCTGTTTAGAAGCAGTGCTGATTCTGGGAGATCGGGGGCTAGTAGTTGAAATAAAGCCCGGACATATGTGGCCAAGTTGTTAGGGCCAATCTCCTCTGGGATGCCGCGTATGCGGACATTATTTCTCCGATCTCTATCTTCGTGATCGGCGAGTTTGCTGATGATAGACGTTATTTTTGCGTCCATGATATTATAGGCCTCAGCAACATTATTATGTGCAGTGATGATTTCCTCGGTTTTATTCTCGAGGTAATCCGTACGCTACCCCAGCGCTTTAACATCGGCTCTTATATCTTTCGCCAATTTTGCAAAATCTGCTTGTAATGATGTTTGCAGATCATTTAGCATTTTTTGAATTGATGAGTCTGTGGCCGGGAGTTCACGGTTAGAGATAGTAGTGATGTTGCTTCGTCCCGAGCTCGAGGCCGGTGATATTGGCCTATCGGCGCCATCTTGCGCGCGGCCTGGCGGTGAGGCCATTGCTGTGATTTGCAGGGAAGAAGTGTCTTTTAGTTTAGGTTTTTTGGTGGATCGTTGGGCCATGTTGGTGGGGAGTTGCTCGGGTGTGTGCGCTTGTTTTTAAGTAGATAATCTCTTGATTGCTCGATTAATCACTGTATTAGGGGAATCTCGCTCGGAGCTGATCACTCACACATCCGTCTCCTCTAGCGGTCAGGCCACACCCCCTCAAAATGTCTTAATTTTTTAAACTTTTTTTTAGATTATATTCATATGAAATGGAGTTCTATATATGAATGTTTGATATGGAATGAAAGCCCTGTTTCCCCTGAACAAACCGATATATAATAAGTGCGAGTGCACTTAGTATGAAAGAGGTAAATTATAGTTGAACAGACGTAGAGTAAAATTCTGTGGTTTGTTCACATTTTGTTTTGATCACAACTTAATACTGTCAATGTCATAATACTGTTTTCTTTTACTGCAATAAAATACACATATTTGTTTTCAGCAAAGTCTCACGTGTAAAACAGTACCCCCTATGTACAGGTTTTATGTTGTTTTGGGCAGTTACAGGGTCAAATATATCACGTGACATTTGAAATTGAAATTCACCAGATTGGGTACGTTGCCTTTGAGACTGTATAGTAGCCCAGGAATTAAATTTACACCCATAATGGCATACCATTTGCAATAGTAGACAACCCAAGGTATTTCAAATGGGGTATGTCCAGTCTTTTTTTTTAGTAGCCGTTTGGTCACAAACACCATAAGGGGGGTACTGTCTCTTATATTATATAGGGAAGAGTAATATGTGTGGAATGCCGACATGATTTTCGGCATTAATTGTGTCACTGAGCCATCTGGTAGCTTAATGTGTGATATGAATGTTGATTGTCTTTGTTGTTGTAGAGATTGCGCGAGTAGTTTACCGCATTTGCCCCCTTATGTAAAATATGAGTGTTTGGTCCTTTGTACAGATCTGATAGCCTGTAGGTTGAGAATGGTTTTGAGTTCTGCCCTCTTATCTAGTAAATTGTTATAAGTGTGTATCGTAGTATCCTTACTGTGATTAAGCTCTAGGTTTCTTATATCCCGGGTTAAGGATGTTATGTTAGCTTCTCTAAGCTTTTTCTGAGCTGAAGCTATTTTAATGATTTCTCCTCTGAGGACGCATTTGTGAGCTTCCCATATCACATCTGGTCTCGTGTCTTGGCTTGAATTGGTCTCGAAGTACCTCTGCGCACTTGTTTTAATTTGTTCTATGACCTCCTCTTTATTTAAGAGAAGATCGTTCAGTTTCCATTGAGGGGCGGCCCTAGTTAAAGAAGGTATTGTTATATCTAGGGTTAGTGGAGCATGGTCAGACCATGTGATGGGACCATATGATGCTGTCTTTATCAAATTGAGGTAGGTATGGGGTAGGAGCAACATGTCTATTCTAGTATATGTGCCGGATGTTGTGGAGTAGAATGAGTAATCTCTACCAGTGGGGTGCAGTGCCCTCCAACTGTCATATAATCTGGTCTCGTGTAGGATATTGAGTATTCGGTTACGGGTGGGCTCTAGGTATTCACTGGAGGTTGCGGATGTATATAATTGGCCGTCTAATGAGATGTTGAGATACCCTCCCACAACCAATAGACCTTCTTGAAATTCAAATAACTTGTGGAGCATTTTTCTTAGGACCACACTTTGGTTTTTATTAGGAAGGTAAAGGTTTGCTAATGTTATGGTGGCATTGCCTAGTTTTCCTTTAATGAAAATGTATCTACCTGCATCATCATTGAGTTGTCCAGGGAGTGTGAACGGAACTTGTCTCTCAAGCAAAATCGGCACTCCCCTTGCTTTAGCTGCAGTGTAATGACTAAAATAACCTGTAGGATATTTACGGTTTCTAAGTGAGGGAGCCTGGTTCCTGCGAAAATGCGTTTCTTGTACAAACACGATATCTGCTTTATATCTCTGGAAATCTGTGAGTGCAAGTGATCTTTTCTCTGGGGTGTTCAGCCCCTTGGCATTCTGGGAGTGTATACGTAGGGTCAGTTTTGGTTCTGTGTTGGTTGCGTGTGTTGGAGGGTCAGTGGTTCCAGTCTGTGGTGTCACCGTCTGAGTATTCCTATTTGTCATCTTGCCCCCAATTATTGAGGGTTTGCTTGTCACTTATTAATCAACAGGTATATGTTAACAACAACAATATCAACAAAATATTAAAGTAAAATATTAAAGTAGTGAAATGAGGAGGATCAGCGAAGATCCTCAGACACTCGTAGCTAGAGGACTTTACTAAAGGTTATCCTAAATAACACACTTGGAGTTATTCTCTCTTGTTTCATATTCTGTCCCCGTGCAAGAGGCAGAACAGTTACTATGCGGGTGTGGTGATTGACTAGAACCCGAGGCATGCAATCTGACAATTCTTTGTACATAATTCGTTGGAGGATCTGGAGGAGGGGGGGAGGGGAGGTGGGGGGAGTGATGGGAAAGGGGGTGGAAACACAAGGGGAAAGTAGAACACATTCTTTTACTTATTTCTATCCCCCAAGCTATCCGTCTCCTGCTAGACAACAATGCATATATATACTGGTATCTCTCTCTGTGGTGTCAGGGTCAAAAGTGAGCTATATTATTAACAGCATTGAAAGTCATGTTTCAGTGTTTGCAGATGACACAAAACTTTGTAAAATAATACAATGTGAGCAAGATATTACTTTGCTGCAGAAGGATTTAGATAGACTGGAGGACTGGGCACTCAAATGGCAGATGAAATTTAATGTTGAAAAATGCAAAGTTATGCACTTCGGCGTAAAGAATACACAAGCAACGTATACCCTTAATGGAAGCGAATTAGGGATAACCACACACGAAAAGGACTTGGGAATTGTTATAGACAACAAACTATGCAACAATGTGCAATGTCAATCAGCAGTGGCCAAGGCCAGTAAGGTATTGTCATGCATGAAAAAGGGCATTCATTCTCGGGACGAGAATATCATTTTGCCTCTCTATAAATCACTGGTAAGACCACATATTGAATATGCTGTGCAATTTTGGGCACCTGTTCTAAAGAAGGATATCATGGCACTAGAAAAAGTGCAGAGGCGGGCTACAAAATTAATAAAAGGAATGGAACATATCAGCTATGAAGAAAGGTTAACAAATGTAAACCTATTTAGTTTAGAAAAACGTCGCCTGAGAGGGGATATGATAACATTATACAAATATATTCGGGGCCAATACAAACCATTGTGTGGAAATCTATTCACAAACCGGACTTTACATAGGACACGAGGCCATGCGTTTAGACTGGAAGAAAGAAGATTTCGTCTAAGGCAAAGGAAAGGTTTTTTTACTGTAAGAACAATCAGGATGTGGAATTCTCTGCCTGAAGAAGTGGTTTTATCAGAGTCCATACAGATGTTCAAACAGCTACTAGATGCATACTTGCAAAGACAGAATATTCAAGGATATAATCTTTCAATGTAGGGTAATAACTGCTTGATTCAAGGATAAATCTGACTGCCATTCTGGGGTCAATAAGGAATTTTTTGTCCTAGCTTGTTGCAAAATTGTGCTTCAAACTGGGTTTTTTTTTTTTTTCTCTCTTTTGGATCAACAGCAAAAAACAGGTGTGAGGAAGGCTGAACTTGATGGACGCAAGTCTCTTTTCAGCTATCTAACTATGTAACTATGTAACATTAATTTCAATGCCAACAGTGGACTTTTTATTTTTATTTTTTATTTATTTTTTTATTTTATTTTTTGCACAATGTGATATACGATCTTATAATCGGTTGTCACCCAGCGTAACTGAACCAGTCCTTCCCGAGTTCTGTCTCCCTGGTCTTGGGTACAAGAAATGTGTTGCCCAGGAGGCGTAGTCCATATCGACCCTTGGCGTTGATGTGATCTTTATCATGCCAAATCTATTTCACCGGACCTTGTTCCTGGAGACGACTTGGGTGGCTCGGAGGTCCCATGTCTTCAATCGACAGATATAAGAGTCTGTTAGTTGTGCTGGTTGACGTCCCCAATGATTTGAAGATCTTGAAAATCTTGTTTGGAGTTATATCCTTAAAGTCCAATGTTGTGTTACAGTGGTTGTTTCAACTATGTATGGTTGTGGTAGCTATTTCCAATTATGTGTGCCAGCTCTTGCCCTTAACTAATCTGTCCATGAGACCATGGCCTAGCGGGTATCATCACTTTGGTTCACCAACGATCTGCCCCTAGAGGAGAAAAGTCGTTGGTCAGCCCTTCTTTTCTTGACCGGGGTAGTCCATCTTTGTCTTTGGAGTAGAATAGAAGAATCTTGGTTTGGTTGGGGTGCATACCAATCCGTAATGTTAGTGTTCGGCAATTCTAATGCTCTCAGGAAGGGTTTTACATCCAGATGTGAAGCTATGGAATGCATCACTCCCTTGTGATGGACGATCAGTGCGAATGGGTACCCTCATCTATATTTCATGTTGCGGTTGCGCAAAAGCTCCGTGATTGGCTTTAGTGCTCGTCTCGCTTGTAGTGTGAACCACGATAAATCTGGGAAAATCTCTATGTGATTTTCTTGGTACAAAAGGGGTTGAGTTGTTTCTCTGAGGGCCTTGAGAATGTTGTCCTTCACTGAGAAATATTCGAGCCTGCAGATTACATCCCGTGAGGCTTCTGTTGCCGCTCCTCTAGGGCGTAGTGATCTGTGGGCTCTGTCCATTAATATCTGGTTGTCGACAGGGTCCCCCAATATAAGATTAAATAATTCTCTCAAAGTAGCCATCAAATCTTCCCCTTGCATTTCAGGAAGGCCCCTTATTCTCAGGTTATTTCTCCTGCTCCTATTGTCTAAGTCATCTATTTGCCTCTGCATAGAGGACAGGGTCAGTGCCTGTGTGTCTAATGTGGAGGAATTATTTACCATCTGGGCCTGCATTACATCCTTTTCTTCTTCTAAGTCTGTAACTTTAAGACTTACTTGCTGTATGTCTGCGCCCATTGCATCGATTTTAGACTGCAGAGCTGCTTCTATTCTGCCGATCATATTGGCCATGTCTGCTTTGGATGGCAGGTTCCTCAGCAGTTCTTTTATGTCGGGGTCATTTGCCTGTGTGTGAGTACCGCATGAGCCTTCCGACGATGCCGGGCTTGACGGTGCCGATTCCGCCGCCATATTGGAATTTGCAGCCTCATCCTCGCGGGACGCCGCATCTTTGAAATACCGTGTAAAAGTGCTGGATTTCACGGTAGGTGTTTTGCTGGATGCCCCCTGAGCGTTGGTGTTCTTTTTGGGGTTCCCCATGATTCCTCCAGACCTCCGATGGCGTTGGATTGCACCTCGTTGTTCAGGGAGCTGAATTAGTGCACGTCCATTCAGCTCTGTGTCAGGCCACGCCCCTCCATAGGAGTAATTTTCATTCTTGGGCTATCATAGGGTCTCAAAGGCAACGTAACCAATCTGGCGAATTCTAATGTGAAAAAAATGAAACACAAGCCTTATATTTGACGCTGTAACTTTTGAAAACACCATACAACCTGTACATGAGGGGTACTGTTGTACTCGGGAGACTTCGCTGAACACAAATATTTATGTTTCAAAACAGTAAAAAGTATCACTCTCTCTCTCTCTCTCTCTCTATATATATATATATATATATAGAGAGAGAGAGAGAGAGAGAGAGAGAATTCAAGTAGATGGCTGCACTCATTTTTTTTGTGTAAAAGTCCAAAGTTTATTGTAGAATCATTAAAAGATCAACGTTTCAGTCCTTCTAAGAGGACTTTCTTCAGGATCCTTGAAGTCCAATGTTGTGTTACAGTGGTTGTTTCAACTATGTATTGTCATGGTAGCTATTTCCAATTATGTGTGCCAGCTCTTGCCCTTAACTAATCTGTCATGTTGCCGCAGACGGTGTAGCCCAGGGAGAGGAGACCATGGCCTAGCGGGGATCATCCCTTTGGTTCCCCAACGATCTGCCCCTAGTTGGTCAGCCCTTCTTTTCTTGGCCGGGGTAGTCCATCTTTGTCTTTGGGGTAGAATAGAAGAATCTTGGTTTGGTTAGGGTGCATACCAATCCGTAATGTTATATATATATATATATATATATATATATATATATATTAATAGTAAAATACACCTAGACAGTGTATGTGTGTGTGTGTGTGTGTGTGTGTGTGTGTGTGTGTGTATATATATATATTTATATACATATATACATACATACACTTAGGTCATATATAGTGGAAAATGTATTCATACTTACCGTAATTTTCTTTTCCTGGCTATTATTCATAGCAGCATATACACATGGGTTAGCTCCTCCCCTACAGCCGATAGGAGAGGAAAGCCACCAAGGTTTTAAAAGGAGGCTCCATCCCTAAAGTCCTCAGTAAGTTTACAAGCTCTACAGTACATAAATAGAGACATTAATGGGTGGGAAGTATATGCTGCCATGAATAATAGCCAGGAAAAGAAAATTACGGTATGAATACATTTTCCACTTTCCTGGCTAATCATGGCAGCATATACACATGGGGAATACCCAAGCTTACAAAGGGAGGGTCAGAATAGCCAATCAAATAATCAGAATAATTCAACATAGATAGAAGAATGAACTGAGTTAAGTACTTGAGTACCAAATTGTGCATCATAGACTGTTTTAACGAACAGTATGAAATGCCAGACAAACGTGTCTAAAGAGGTTCAAATGCTAGCTTACAAAAAGTGTCAGCAGAAACCATTGCCATGGCAACCAATGATGCTGCAACATCATGAGAGGAGAGTGCCCTGATACCCTTCAGCACAGGTAGAGAACGGACGTGACGTCCAAATTGTGCCTCATTAATTGCTTCAATGTCCAATATGTAATGCAGGACAAACTAGTTCAAAGAGGTCCAAATGCCAACTTTACAAAGTTTCAGCAGAGACCATTGCCATGGAAGCCCACAAGATGCTGTAACAGCACTAGTGGAGAATGCCCCAAATCCTTTGGTACAGTTAGAGGATGGCATTGAAAGGCTCTCACTTTAGGCAGGATCTCTGGTGCTACATGCAAGACAACCATATCCTGTTGAAATTCAGTGAATGGGGGTACACAGGATCAAGCCTGGAGTTCACCCATTTTCCTTGCTGAGGTACCAGCCACCAGCACTTTCTGTGTTACCAGGAAAGGTTAAAGGATCTTAACATGTATAGCTTGGAGGAAAGACGAGACAGGGGGATATGATAGAAACATTTAAATACATAAAGGGAATCAACACAGTAAAGGAGGAGACTATATTTAAAAGAAGAAAAACTACCACAACAAGAGGACATAGTCTTAAATTAGAGGGACAAAGGTTTAAAAATAATATCAGGAAGTATTACTTTACTGAGAGGGTAGTGGATGCATGGAATAGTCTTCCAGCTGAAGTGGTAGAGGTTAACACCGTAAAGGAGTTTAAGCATGCGTGGGATAGGCATAAGGCTATCCTAACTGTAAGATAAGGCCAGGGACTAATGAAAGTATTTAGAAAATTGGGCAGACTAGATGGGCCGAATGGTTCTTATCTGCTGTCACATTCTATGGAAGCTCCTTATAGAAGTTCGAATAATGGTTCAGTCAGGGCCGTGAGACCAGTGGTACATCACATATTGGATTCACCACACTCAGTGGAGGCATGATTTCAATCAATGCCTATATGAAGCAAAGTGCAGCTAAGTGCACACATTCACCTTGCTGAGGTACCAGTCACCAGCAACAGCAACGTCTGGGCTAACATCATGGAAGCTCCTGCTAGAAGTTCAGTCAGAGTCTGTGAGACCAGTGGTACGTCACATATTGGTTTCAACACCCTCAGCGGAGGCTTGAGTTCAATTGTTGCTTACATGAAGCAAAGCACCAGGGGCATCAACGCTCAATCGGTACCCTTCAGTACAGGTAGAGAATGACATAGATAAACATTCACCATAGGCAGGATCTTCAGGTGCCAAATGCAAGACGACCATATCTGTTGAAAAGTAGTGAAAGGGGGTTCACAGGATCAAGCCTGGAGTTCACCCATTTTCCTTGCTGCCACCAGCACTTTCTGTGCTACCACCATGGAAGCTCCTTCTAGAGGTTCGAATAATGGTTCAGTCAGGGCCCGTGAGACCAGTGGTACGTCACATATTGGCTTCACCACACTCAGTGGAGGCATGATTTCAATCAATGCCTATATGAAGCAAATTGCAGCTAAGTGCTTCTCTAGAGTGTTATAACACAGAGCCTTTCAAGGCCTGAACGAGGAGTAATTCCAACAGACAAAAGCATGTCAAGCTTAGTAAAGCCTGTATAGGATTGTAAGAGGATCTCAATGACCGTCTCAGGGATGCCTATACTAATATGGACTCCCGCATCAACACCAGAACTTAAGGATCCTGGTGTGTCATGGGCCTTGTAATAGGTCTGGACGTACAGGAATTTCCCTTGGGGGTTCCAAATTCATCTTATTCATCATAGGAATTAGAGTCGACACGGTCTTCCACTGTCACCTTTTGCATTGCCTTTTTAGGAAAGTCGAAAACAGGAAAATATGTACATCAGACTAAAATTCTAAATTTGAGTCAGTGTATCCTGAGCCTGAGCATTCTGGTCCTAGCGTGTAAAAAATACTTCTGGACCCGGTAGTTCCAAGAAATGGCCATCAGATCTACGTAGGGTATCAGACAATCTGCGTCAACCCCGGGGATACGTAAGGACATGGTTGCCAATCCATCTTGTCCACAGTTATTCGGCTCCAGCAAACAGCCATTGTATTCTGAGCCACTGGTTGTTCTTCTGTGCCCTGATCATTATGGGCTGGAATTCCATCAATACGTATCTGTGAGACCCATCTTGGCAGATATAGGATACAGTTACATTGATATTTGAGCAAATTTGGACCCACTCGTTCTTCAGCAAGCCTCTGAAGTGAAGAAGAGCCTTGAAAATGACTCAATTCCATACAAATGAATGGAAATATTGTGCAACATGGTCCAAACACCAATCAATCTTATAAAAACTGGAATTCGAGCTAATAATTGACCAATGAGGTTCTGTTCACTGGAAACTCAGAGATCGAATCCCTCTTTCAGCTGCCAGGGTAAGGTGTAACTCCACTGATGGGGACATAGTAAGTGGCTTGGTCTTGTTAGACCAAGATAGGAAGGATCTGTAAGGAATCCAGAGATGCCATTGGGCCCATCTGACAAGTCTGCTGGTGGAAGCCAGGATTCCTAGTAGTAGCATCTATTTTCTTGCTGTTACCAAGCAGAAATGAAGAAACTGGGAGAGAAAACCTTTACATTCTGTGGAACTGTTCCCGAGATAGGGAAAAGCAGAGCATAGAATCCACTCAGGAATGTCAACCACTGAGCTGGTCTGAAACTGCTTTTCTTGATATTCATCAAGCAGCCAAACTTTAGGAGTTATGAAAGAACTATATACCTCTGTGTGCCTGCCTTCTGAGGGTCTAAGGCTATCAGTAGTAGATCCTCCAGATAATGGAACCATGTGGAGTTCTGGACTCTCAATAACACTATAAGCACATGTAAAGATTCCTGGGGCCGCATTGAGGCCAAATGGTAGGGCACTAACATGGAAGTTCTCTTCTGAGCCAATGCCGAAGATCTCTGCAGATTGGACTGAAAGTAAGCATCCTTGAGATATATAGAGGTAAGGAAATTATTCTTCCAGATTGCTTGAGATATGGATCTGTGTAGGCTTGCATATGCTTTTCCTCTTAGCACCAGAAGAGAGGCAAAACTTGTCCCTGGAACTGCTCTTGTTCTGGGGAAAAAAAAATCACCTCTTCGTCCAGAAGGCTTCTTCCTTCAGTGTTTTACCTTTTGATTAATTGGTCTTAATACTCCTGTTGGTATGGATACTCCTGTGCCCGTTTAGAAAAAACTCCAGTCTATATCAATCTGGACCATGGATACCACTCAAGCCTCCAGAGTATGACGAGCCCAGGTATGTGTGATCAGAAAAATGAGGCTCCTAGTACTGCTGAAGAGCAAAACAACTGCTTTATAGCTCCATTAGAACCTTGAAAGGCAGGTTTACCAACTGCCATGAGTTACCTCTGGACTATTCCCTGCAGGGCCAGTAGCTCCATGTATCTCAGAATTACTGGTCACTGGAGGTTCTCCGGTCAATCTATGAGGAGCTGGGATCCTTGGAACTTCCATCCTAAGGTACCAATATCTTGCAGCCCTCATTCGCCTTTTCAATGGAATTATCCAAAGTTTTCCCAAACAGCACCATCCCTTCAAATAGAATGGTGTAAAGGGCAGACTTTGAGGATGAGTCATCATCCCAGAAACAGAACCATAATGCTTTCTTAGCTGCTATAGATAAAGCCATTTGAGCCAGAGAATATCCTAGTTACATCTAGGGAAGTTTCTGTGAAGAAGTCAGTTGTAACCTGAAGACTTCAGACTGCCTCTTCAATCTTGGCTTTTAATCTCTCTCTCCATAGTAGCCTTTAGATCTTTAATCACATATTTCATGTTTGTAGAAACAGCAGCGGAAGTCACAGCTGGCTGGCCTCCTGCAATGGTAGGCGTAAAATTTTGGACAGGTCTGCGTCCACCTATGATCCATAAGTGTGTAACTTAGGTGGTGTAGTTCTGGGGTTGGAAATAACTTCCTCCACAGGGTAAAGCCTGGCCTCTTTTCTTACCCCTAAGGCCTCTGGAACTTTCTTTGTAAGCCCTGCCCGCATGTCATGTGACTGCACAGTGATAGGTCATGCTGAAGCGACAACCTTCTGGAGGAAGTCAGTGCATAACCGATTCCTTCCACTGTTTAATCCTCATAACCAGATCCCGGTGAAGAATCAGACACCTAACAAATAATAATAACTAAATATTACCTGTGGTAAGGTACCGTATATACTCGAGTATAAGCCGAGTTTTTCAGCACATTTTTTGTGCTGAAAAACCCCAACTCGACTTATCCTCGAGTCAATGTCTGTATTATGGCAATTTACATTTACGTTTACTTACCTTTCCTGCAGCTCCTGTCAGCTCCCTTCTCCTCCGCGGCGGTCCGTTCAGCACCTCGGTCAGCTCCCAGTGTAAGTCTCGCGAGAGCCGCGGGGTCATAGTGGGCTCTCGCGAGACTTACAGTGTGAGTTGACAGAGATGCTGACCGGACCGCCGCAGAGGAGAAGGGAGCTGACAGGAGCTGCAGGAAAGGTAAGTAACAGCTCTGCAGCCCCCACAGTCCCCTGTCTGTATTATGGCAATGTAAATTGCCATAATACAGACATTGACTCGAGTATAAGCATTTAATGTAAAACAATGCCCTTCAAGGTAAAGAATGTACTAGCAAATTACACCCTAAATCAGGGGTGCCATAAATAAATAAATCATGCGAGTTGTAGTTCTATAACATCTGGGGATCTATCTTTTGGGTACACCTGCCCTAAATGGCAGTGAATTGGAGATAACAATACATGAGAAGGCTTTGGGAATTGTTATAAATGGCAAACTAGGCAACAATATGAAATGTCAATCAGCAATGGCTAAGGCCAGAAAATTATTGTCATGTCAAAGAATAAGGAGGATGAATTATTTCTCTGAATGGAGGGTTTTCCAAAGTCCATACAGATGTTTAAACAGCAAATGGATAAATACTAAAAAAAAACATAATATTCAAGGATATAATTTTTAATTAGTGGAGTAATGGCTTCTTGATCCAAAGAGAGACCTGCCATTCTGGGTTCAAGAAGGATTTTTTTTCTTAGTTTGTTGTAAAATTGGAAAGAACTTCAAACTATTTTTGTTTTGCCTTCTTTTGGATCAACAAAAAAAGATGAGAGAAAGGCTGAACTTGGATGCATGTCTTTTTTTTTTTTCAGCTGTGTAACTAATCTATGCTTGTTTGCATTTTTGTTATCACCCATGCTAGAACCATTTACTCCAGCACAACTACCACTTTGACATAATATTCCCAACATAGTCACTCAAACAAGCTAATCTTCTGGAATAGATCAGGACTGCCCTCCAGAGTCACCATGTTACGGTATAACCCGGTATAGTGAGAGTTAATACCGATTTGGGGATTCACCTTTACAAAGGAACAGCAACTCACGAACGCTTCAATTCACCGAACTGGGAAAATACACAAAATCTTTCTCTCCTGCATACGAGACCAGCAACTCACGAATATTCCAATTTCCTGAATGGAGAATCATATGAAATCCTTCTCTCCTGGAATAGGCAAAAGAATAATCCAAAGTAGCAATCCCCCCAAACACGAGACCAATCTCCGTCTTGAGGGTAAAACAGGAATCTGATTTATTGAGGGCTACATGCCCAGTATTTATGCAGGTCTCCCACCTGGTGGAAACTCCCCTAGGGGACCAGATGGAAGACTGGGACAAGTATGGTACATTAGTCAATCACAGTGGCTCAGGCATAACCACTCCCCGTTGAACAAGCAAACCCCTCCTCTCTATCCTGGAGATAATTGGGAAGAAATCCAATTATCTCCATGGATAAAGGCAAAACGCCATTTTAAATGATACAGTAAAAATACATAAAATTCCATAACTGTAAAACTACCGAATGTATTCAGTAAATATAACATATCCCAGATAGCCTAGATCTGAGCGCACATTATTACCGAATGGCGCTCTGATCCAATACACACAGTTCAATCGCCATGGAGCCAAAGTCTTTCACACTGTTCTTTCGGTATACGAATGACTCCATGGGATGGCTATCTGGGTTAAGTCCATTCGTGAAATAAAAGTCCCGAACGGACCGGTGTTCGTATGCCGGATGACAAAGAATGGAGGTCAGCGGTTTCAGCGGTGTTCAGGAGAAAAAGTGTCCGTTTTGGGTTCCAGTTTGTTGATGAACACCGCTGTTCATTCGTGCATCTAAGATGGCCACCGCCTCATGGTCGGCATACGAACGACGACCACCCAGCATACGGTATCAATTAAGAGGTGTCTGCGGTTAACCACAACGTTCTAATTGAGGCCAATAGGTTAACCAGCAGCACACTTCTCTTCTGGGTGGCCGGCCGTTAGGCAGTTTGTTCGGTAGATTAAAAAATAAACGAACTAGGAAGTACGGGCAGGCAATTACACGAATCCACACAAATCAACTGGGATAGCAATATAGTTCTAAGACAGAGGGATCTGTCACACACCAAATGAACCAAACCTTTTATATTAAACATTTACATGAAAAAGTTATATAACATCTAGATATTTATAAAACATTGCAATAAAGTACATACTCTGAACCTCAAATGCCTTTGTCCAGTCTATCTGTTCCAAGACAACTTGTATTTTTGACTCATCCCTGAGGAAGAAGCTGTAAGAGTTGGTCAAGGGATCAGACAAGGTTTTCTGTAGAGAGAAAGAAATAAAACAACCAGCATAACAGAAAATCTCTCACCCTAAACACTCTTTTATCAAACAGATATATTAGTACTGTTGCATTGTGTTAAAACCCTAGTTAAAACTGCCCACATGTTGTACAAAGAGACTGAAATTACCAAAGGACGTGTCAGTACAGCCTCAAAACATGGCCAGGAATCCACCAGAACTTCCATGCAGAAGGGATTTCCTTTAAGAATATTGGAAAGGCTTCCATATATCTAGAAAAAGAAAATACAGGATAGCATATTCATATTTTCACCACTTTCCTTTCACAATTAAATGTTATTTATCTATATTATTCAAAGCTTCCTCTTCTCTTCCTCTCTCAGGATCTGTTCTTTATTTCTTCTGATCTAACACTCTTTTTAACTGATTAAGAAGTGCTTTATCAAAAATTTCTCTAAACAGAGCATTAACAAATATGGCAAAGGCATAATAAATCAGAGTGTGATAACACAAATAAGGAACATTAGCAAATTGGGACTACATTTCCACTATGTCAGTTTTGGCCTATAATGTGAAACTATATAGTTAAGTGGCACCCTTAATATTTCAATATTTTTCCAAGGCACCCCAGGTAAAAAATGTTTAGGTTGTATATATGTACAGCGCTGCAGCATTTACTGGCGCTAAAGTGTAATGTATAGTGTTGGTGTTTGAAGGCTTGCTTATATACAGTTTAAATGTTTTAATATAGGGGTGTGTTTGTTTCCAATGTTTGCGTTTGATTGCAGGGGTGTGTTTGAATGTTATGTTCACTTTTAAATGCGGGTGAACATTTGTATGAAGTATTTGTGTTTGAGTGAAAGAGTGTTTGTATATCTTTTTTGGAGTTTAACAGTAGGGGTGTGATTGTATGTAATATTTTTGTTAGATTGCAGGAGTGAAGAGAACAAATTGAATACAGCTCACTCTGGTACACTGAGAAAAAGGGGGGTAACCCCTAGTAGAAATGGGCACAAAGGAGTAGAGGTAGTGTACCAGTGGGAAGGGTACTGGGGACACCTAAAAGGTGTTATAAGTTTACTGAAATGCCAGTAAAAGGCTTGAAAAATTGAAAACAAAAAAGTTTATTGAAAAAGTATAATATTAAAAATTGCAAAAAAATTGCAATCACCCAGAGTGTAAACACACAAACTAAAGAAATAGTGAAAACCTAAAATAAATAATTAGAAATATAATAAATGAAATACATGGCTTGAGAACTTAAAATCAAGAGATTCAAAAGTGTACTATATATACATTATGTACTGGAGCACACGTCTGTGCTCACCGGGAAGCTGTGTCTGATAAACATTGTAGGGGGAAGGCTGAGATTAGTATTAGGGAAACATGCCTAAGAATATGGAGGATGTAGGTCCTATGTGTGTATTTGTATGAAATTAAGATATTGAGTGGTGCCTAAATACATAGAGCCTAAATTAACAGTATAGCAAAAAGGCTCTGTAATGGGTATAACTGATAAAATGTATCAAATACATCAGGACGCGCGCGTTTCACCCGACCAGGCTTGTCAGAAGGGAACCGGTCGGTGTGAGACACTCCGTTTATAAAAGGGGAGATCACTCGTGATTGGTCCTTGACAAGTGAATGTGATTCGTTAATTTTGTTAACGTCATGGGGATGGTTCTGCCCATTTAGTGACGTAGAGGAGGAATGTTAACCTTTCATATGCCAGAAAAAAGCAAAAGAATAAGAAGACTCAAAGATTAGTGTGTAAAAACAGTGGAAATAAGTTGATACACAATATTTAATTGTTGCAAGATTCTTGCGCAGAAAAGTATGATAGTGTAATTACAAATGGGAATAAGTATTTATAATGATAAATGAAGAGATGGTTATTCCCAGATGTAGTACAATGGTTAGTTTAAAGAGACAAATAAAATGTATAATACTAATGCTAGCTGGTATGGGAATTAAGGTGACATAGAGAAGGGATATTAACCCTTCATGTTCCAGAAAACAAAAATTAGTATGTATAAGGATGGAATCATCCAAGAACAGTAAAAAAATTGATGCAAAATATTTAATGCAAAATATTACGGTAGGTTGTTGCAAGATAATACTTGCACAGAAAAATAATAATAAAAATGGTATAATTACAAATTTAAATAGTAGATGAGAAAATGAATATTCTCAGGTACGGAACAATGACTAGTTTGAAGAAACAAATAAAATGAATAATAATAATGTTACCTAGTATGGGAATTAATAATAGGTGTAAGACACAAGTCCAAAAGTATAATAATAACAGACTAAGACTAAGTAAATCTATTTAAACGGCGAAAAAATTATAATACTAGTAAATTAATATCATATTGAGGTCAACACTGGCAGAAGAATAAGCCTTTGTTTATGGAATAGACAGATTCTACAAATTAAATAAGATTGAAGGGGGAAAGGATCTTTAAGTTAGTCCTGGGAGTAATTTGATAATGTGATGCAAAAAGTAAATTAAAATACCCAACATGGGTTAAGATATACATTGATATCAGAGACTGAAAACGTATTTTTGGTAACGGAAAAGGAATATGTAAAGTTTTAATATAAAAAAGGATATGCTAACCACCTCAGTAGTAGTAAATACTGTGGCATTATATATGAACTTCTTTATGGATGAAGGGAGTAAAATTAAACTCCTCATTTAGGCCGTTTGGAGTTAAAGTTTTGAAATGATAAATCCATCTTGATTCCTTCATTAACATCTTATTATAATTGCAGGAGTGTGTTTGCATGTTTTGCTGGTGTATGACGGCTTGGATGTATGCAGTCATACATGTGCATTCCACGGACGTCCGGCAGAAGTCCATATAAGGGAAGGAACAGACGAGGAAACAAAGACAGGTGATCTAAGGGTTGCGGATTGGCGGAATGGATTCCAGCAATAACAGGAGGGACTTTTAAATAGAGCTTCGGCTCTGGATATGTTGCAGCACTTTATTTTTGTACCATTTGATTTTACTTGTGTATTGTTTAATTTGATTTCTCCTGAGGAAGTCTACATATAGTAGACGAAATGCAGAGAGCGTATTTTATTTTATTTTACTTTTATTTATTTTAACATATATTATTGCCTGATACTCTTGTGCCTTACCTCTACCACACACCACCTGGACAGAGGAACGCAGAGACTAATTGATGGGCTTTTTTACTTCTTATATATCGTAAGTGTACCTGAATAAAGCATGTGATTTATACATTTAAGCAGTGCTGTGCTATGTCCATTTATATATTTTTGCATGCATCCATGGACACTGAGATCTGAAAGATGGCAATTCCTGAAGATTTAAAGCAATACTAATGGGCTTGAAAGATTCATTCAGTCTGTGAGTGCATTATTGTAATAAGGGGCCAATTTTTGCCATATGGTATTTGTGACAAAACCATTTGTCTGTGAATTACTTTTATTTCACCTCCATTTGTCTGTTTGTTCGGCTATTTTCCTGTCCGTGCAGCCCCTACGTTTATTTACTCTTTTCACCGAACAGCCGGCCACCCAGCATGGAAGTGTGCTACTTGTTAATCTCTGGGCCCCATCAGAATGTTGTGGTTAACCGCAGAGACTTCCTAATTGTCGAATGTAGGCTGGGTGGTCATCGTTTGTATGCCGACCACGAGGTGGTGGCCATCTTGGACGTACGAATGCTCAGCACTGTTCATCAACTATTTCATGGAACTAAAAATGGACACTATTTCTCACGAACACCGCTGAAGCCGCCGACCTCCCTTCTTCTGTTTATCCAGCATATGAACGCCAGCCCGTTCGGTACTTTTCTGCACGAATGGACTTACCCCAGATAGCTATGCCATGGAGCCCATTCGTATAACGAAAGACTTGAAAGACTTTGGCTCCATGGTGATTCTATGTGATCTGAGTGCTATTCAGTAATAATATGCGCTCAGATCTAAGCTATCTGGGGATACGTTAATTGTACCTAGTGCATTCGGTAGTTTTTGTTATATATTTTTATGTGTTTTTACTGTCCTGTACAAAATGGAGTTTTGCCTCTATCCTCAGAGATAATTGAATTACTTCCCAATTATCTCCAGGATAGAGAGGAGGGTCCTTTACAACTAAAGGGGAGTGTTTATACCTGTAATACTGTGATTGGCTAATGTACTGTTTTTGTCACAGTTTTCCACCAGGTCCCCTAGGGGAGTGTGCACCTGGTGGAAGACCTGCATATATACCGGGCAGGTAGCCCACATTGAACCAGATCTCTGCTGACCCTCAATACGGAACTTTGTCTCGTAAATGGGGGGATTTATTTGTATGGATTTACTGTTCGGCTGTTTGGAGGGGAGAGTGTTCGTATGATTCCTGTTCAGCTGGTTGGAGTGTTCGTGAGCTGCCTTCGCATTCGGGAAGGGAACATCCTAAACGGCATTAACCCCTCGTATACTTGGAGGTGCCATTAAAATTGGTGGCAAGCGCCGGGATGGTTCTCAAAGCCCAGAAGGACAGGACCCTTAAGGAATTATTGGAGAACCGGGGCCGACCGGCCAGTAACCATAAGAAGAGGGACATTATCGCTGATTTAGTCGAAATGGATAGAGCCGAAAGAGACAATATAGCTGAAAGGCTCAGCATAACAGACAGAACACCCGAGGAGGCAAGTTTTGACCGGGCTGTTAATATAAGGCTGGCGCATTATGGTCCTAACCCCACAGTGGAAATTTTTGACCGGGTTATAGCAGCTGAGAAGGACAGTCGACTACAGCAAAGAGGTGCTGCAGCAGCCGAAATCCCAGAACTCCCAGTGGAAAAGAAAAAGGTAAATTTTGCTGCTTTTTAAAATTTTAATTGAGGCAGAAGGAGACATTGATGGGTACTTTGAAAGGCAATGTGCCCTACACCGGTTACCCACAGAGGATTGGGTTACCATTTTGTCCAGGAAATTGTCCGGCCGGGCCAGCAAAGCTTTCAGGGCCATCCCAGACAAGGATATCGCTAACTATGGTTTGGTGAAGGAAGCTCTTTTGACCAGGTATGCCGTCACACCGGAGGCATACCGGAGGCGGTTCAGAGACACCAACAAACAGGCTGGGGATTCATATACAGAGTGGGTATGCTGCCTACACTGCACGGCATCCCACTGGGTCGCTGGATGCCAAGCCGTATCCGGGGAAGAAGTGCTGCAGCTGTTCTTACTGGAGCACTTCCTTGATAAGCTGTCCCCAGGAGTTAGAGAATGGGTCCGGGACTGGAAACCCTGCCTGAAGCTGCTCGCCTGGCGGACGAGTACACAGACGCCCGCAAGCTGGATAACCCTGTGACTAAGACAACCTCTCAGGTGGAGTATCGAACAGCGGCACCCCCTCCAGCGGCCGCCTACCAACCACAGGTTACACATTTTTCACTGACAATCATATTTCTGCGCCAGGGAGAGCTTAGAACCATTGGTTCTATTAAAGAAATTTAGGGATTTTTTTTTTCCAGCCTACCTCACCATGCACCACCCCCTATTCCCTACTGTTGGCCAGTTTGTCCTGGAGAGGGTGACTCTGAGAACTTTTACTACAGAGAACAATCAGAGCCAACAGAGAACAGTAAGTTTTGATATTTTAAAACCCGCTAAATACTTCTAAGAACCACTGACTGATACAATGGGTGCTGTTAAAGAAGGCAAGATGAAACAAACAGAGGACGACATGATATGACATCTATACCTGCAAATATGAAGGAGAAGTATGAACAGACAGACAGACGTGATACATTCACAGTTATCATGGAATATATGAAAAATTAATCATCAACATCATTATCAGAAAGACTCTGGAGAAAACAGACTGTACCTGAATTATCTTATACAGTAAGAAAGAAATGCAAAGATGCAAACAAAAGGATGCTAGAATATTGGTTATTGTGTCTCCTTCTTACAATCTGCAGAATTATCATAACATCAACCCTAGCTGTCGTTTTGAAACTGCATTGGGATTATGTTAACAAGCAAGAAACATCTGAACTGAATTGGACTGCACATAATACAAGTTTTATGATCGTGAGGACTACCTCCAAGAACCATCTCACAAGGAGAGACACAGCTCACAGTGAAATGATTGCTAATGTGACCTACACTGGTATTTCACAAAGAACCTATTGAAGATCATTCCAAAAACCGATTATACGTGAGAAAGATGTGATTGGACTATTTCCAATCCTAATAATGGACTTAACGATGATGGCAAAGCATGCTGAAATCAGAAAAAAAACGGGACAGATGCTTGTGAAAGACTTTGGATGCACCTATGAAGGTGATGCAAGAAAAGACTTTGCCATATAGTTTATCATTGAATGACTACCGCAAACAGCCTTCTTATGCTGAAAAGAAGTGCTATGCTAATTCTGGACATTATGAACAACAATAAACAAGTGAAAAAAAGGCGCTTATAATAGTGATTGTGATCTTATTGCATAAAGCAGCACCTATAAGTGTATCAGCTCATAACACATGGGCGTCCGCAGGAATTTTTCGAGGGGGGGGCATAATTGTAATGACATCTATGCTTGGCCCCTTTTTGACAGTGTCATGAAGGGGAGGAGCATAGTGATTATCACATAAAGCCAGGGTGAATAGCGTTTTCACAACTATGGTGTCAGGAATACATGTTTGTATTCCTGACACTATAGCGTTCCTTTAAGCAAATTAACCCCTTAAGGACACATGACGTGTCTGACACGTCGTGATTCCCTTTTATTCCAGAAGTTTGGTCCTTAAGGGGTTAAAGGAACATTCTGGTTACCATAACAACTTCATCTAAATGAAAATGCTATGATGCCAGGAAGCCCCTGGGTGCTCTTTCCTTTAAGGGGTTAAACCGCTCTCAAATGGTTTAACCCCAAAGGCTTCCTCCAGCTCCAGGTCCCTCAGTGGTATTCGGCATCTGAAACGGAGTGTCAGGAAGTGCAGATTGACGTCAGGCATGGGTGCCGCTGATTGGCTAGAGTTGACAGTTGACGCTCTAAGCCAATCGCTAGTTCCCGGTTCATAATTTTTTAAAACTTTTTTATGAATGGGGAGCTACTGATTGGCTTAGTGCCAGCTGACCGCTCTAGCCAATCAGCAACACCCCTACCCAGCGGCACTCTGTGCTTCCTGACATTCAGTAAATAAAAGTGAACACATTAACACTGATAATTTTTTTTTACCTGGGGAGATGAGAAGTTCCAGAGTTTCCCTGCCAGGCCCAGGTACCAAAGCCTTATGATGTGGTGTCCAGAATAAAGTGGAGGGTTCACTTCATTTGTCCTTCCTGCTCCAATCTCCTTTTCTTCTCCTTCATTTGACAGTCTTCTTTTTCTTCTGACACTGTCTTCTATATTTGGCTCATTCTGCTCCTTTATCTTCTGCTTATTTTGCGCCCTTCTGCTCCTTTCTCATTCTGATTCCTTTCTGCTCCTTGCAGACCCTTTCTGATCCTTCTCCTACTTTAGCTTTGTGCTCCTTGCTGTCCCTTTCTGCTCCTTCTTCAACTTTACCTTTGTGCTCCTTCTGATTCTTACTGCTCCTTTACCATTGTGCTCCTTCTGTCCCTTTCTGCTCCTTTCAGACCCTTCCTGCCCCTGCTCCTTGCATACCCTTCCTGCTCCTTGCAGACCCTTCCTGCTCCTTGCTTCATTTAGGCCCCCACCTCCCCCCATGCCTCACTTGCCTAATCTATAGGCTGCCCCCCCATGCCTCACTTGCCTAATCTATAGGCTGCCCCCCATGCCTCACTTGCCTAATCTATAGGCTGCACCCCCATGCCTCACTTGCCTAATCTATAGGCTGACCCCCCATGCCTCACTTGCCTAATCTTTAGGCTGCCCCCCCATGCCTCACTCCCCTAATTTATAGGCTGCCCCCATGCCTCACTCCCCTAATATATAGGCTGCCCCCCCATGCCTCACTCCCCTAATTTATAGGCTGCCCCCATGCCTCACTCCCCTAATTTATAGGCTGCCCCCCATGCCTCATTCCCTAATATATAGGCTGCCCCCATGCCTTACTCCCCTAATATATAGGCTGCCCCCCATCCCTCACTCCCCTAATATATAGGCTGCCCCCCCATCCCTCACTCCCCTAATATATAGGCTGCCCCCCATGCCTCACTCCCCTAATTTATAGGCTGCCCCCATGCCTCACTCCCCTAATATATAGGCTGCCCCCCATGCCTCATTCCCTAATATATAGGCTGCCCCCCATGCCTTACTCCCCTAATATATAGGCTGCCCCCCATCCCTCACTCCCCTAATATATAGGCTGCCCCCCCATGCCTCACTCCCCTAATATATAGGCTGCCCCCCATGCCTCATTCCCTAATATATAGGTTGCCCCCCATGCCTCACTCCCCTAATACATAGGCTTCCCCCATCCTTCACTCCCCTAATATATAGCCTGCCGCCCCATCCCTCACTCCCCTAATATATAGGCTGCACCCCATCCCTCACTCCCCTAATATATAGGCTGCCCCCATCCCTCACTCCCCTAATCTATAGGCTGTCCCCCAACCCCATCCCTCACTCCCCTAATCTATAGGCTGCGCCCCATCCCTCACTCCCCTAATATAAAGGCTGCCCACCATCCCTCACTCCCTTAATATATAGGCTTCCCCCCACCCCTCACTCCCCTAATACATAGGCTGCCCCCCATCCCTCACTCCCCTAATATATAGGCTTCCCCCATCCCTAACTCCCCTAATATATAGGCTGCCCCCCATCCCTCACTCCCCTAATATATAGGCTGCCCCCCCATCCCTCACTCCCCTAATCTATAGGCTGCCCCCCCATCCCTCACTCCCCTAATCTATAGGCTGCCCCCCCATCCCTCACTCCCCTAATCTATAGGCTGCCCCCCCCCATCCCTCACTCCCCTAATATATAGGCTATTTTAAACCCCCCACCCCATCCCTCACTTACCTGATCTGTAGGCTGTCTCTGCTGGCTGCATGTGTTGCTCCCCTGCGGTTTCAATCAGCAGAGAGAAGCAGGCATAGATGCAGCTTCCTGTCCCTGTCTCTCTCCATACACAGCGCCACCTACAGTGCCACCTATTGCAGTTCATTTTAAATCTTACACGAAAAATAGCAGAACAAGCTGAAAAATCCAGGGGGGGGGGCAAGTGCCCTCCCCCTTGCCCCCCCCTGCGGACGCCCATGTCATAACTCCCAACAATAAAATCCAGAAAAAGAAATAAGTGCGCTAAATATTTATAAAGTGCAAATTTAACTCACTATATCAATAAAGTGAGGTAGTGCAAACAATTTATACCACTTTCTTATAAAGTGCAAAAATGCAAGTGCTACATCCAAACACTCATACCACTCTTTATAAGTGCAATATGAAAAAATCCTTAATGCCAAAATTGTAAAGTTATCTAATGCATTAAAAGACCAAATATGGTACACTTACTAGAATCATATGCTTGAAGTAAACCTTGGTTTCAAATAGTGTTACATAAAAAAGAAATACAATACAAAGCATATATAATGAAGTATTGTTTTTTTTTTTTTTAAAATACAGAGTGTATGTAAAAGTTTCACTCACAAGCAGAGAGCAGATGAGCCTGCTCTACTTTTGACAGCTCCAAATGCAGAAAGATCCACCTCAGCCAATAAAGTAAAACGGTTTATTTCCAAAGTTTAAAAAACAGAGCATCAATTCACATATTAATAAAAAATATTAAGTGGGAGGAGTCATACATCCTGGTGACAAGCAATGTGTCTTCACTATATACTTCCATTCCTCATTCTTTAGGATGTAAAGTAATATATGATACATTAAGAGAATCTAAGAAATTTTCGGATGAACATGTAGAGTTTTTAATAGAGAGTATTACATGGATTTTAAATAATAATAATTTTTTATTTAATACTACATTTTATTTGCAACAACAGGGTACAGCGATGGGGACCAGGTTTGCTCCCAGTTACGCAAATTTATATATGGCAGGCTGGAAAAATACGTATATCTATGCCAGCCAAGAATGGGAGACAAACCTGGTCTCCTACTGCAGGTATATAGATGATCTGTTTTTTATATGGAAGGGTTCAGAAGTTGGCCTAAAGAATTTTTAAAATTATTTAAATATTAATGAATGGGGAATATGCCTAGCAAGTGATTTTAGTACCTCAAATATTAATTTTTTAGATTTAAATATTTATGTAGAGAATGAGGTTTTAAAAACCAAGAATTTTTTAAGAAAGTAGACGCCAATAGCTATGTAATGTACAATAGCGGACATTACACAGCTTGGCTTGACAATTTAGAAGAGTTCGAAGAAACTGTACAGAGGTGGACATATTTAAAAACCAAGCAGATATTTTAAAAATAACGTTTTTGGATAAGGAATATCCCATTGAACTCATAGAGGCGTATGAGGAAACTCTAGAACAAGACCAAGAAGATTTAATTAGAGGCACTGAAAGAAATGGAGATGACAAAAGGAATAAAATCCCTTTGCTTTTTGATTTCAATAGAGATTGTAATAAGATGAAATCCATAGTGAAAAAGCATTGGCATATATTTAAAAAAGATAATGGACTATGTAAACTTTTTCTGGATGAACCTTTTATCACCTTTAGAGGAGCGCCAAATTTTAAACAGATGTTTTAAGTTTTAATCACCCTAAAAGAGAACCTTAAAAACCTTTTTAAACGAAAAGAATGTCTTTTATTCATGCGGTTTATGTATGGGCTGTAAATGCAGCAAAAATAGGACCCTAAAAGGTATAAGTAAATTTAGGACAAAATATAAGGATAAAGAGCACACTATAAAAGATTTTATTAAAAATGTAATATATCTTTTAATTTGTCCTTGCGGCCTACAATATGTAGGGCGCACTATCAGACATAAAAGAATATACGAGCATGTAAATAATATTCGAAAGGGCCATGAAAATCATAGCGTATCAGCCCATTTTAAAAAATACCATAATCAGAATCCAGAAGGACTAACTTTTTTTTTAGGGATTAAAATAGTTAATAAATCATGGCGAGGAGGGAATCCATGATATAGGAAGAGAAGAGATGAAATGTGTTTATAAATTGGATACTCTGGAGCCAAGAGGACTCAACATAGAATTTGATCTTTTTAACTTCTTATACGTATTTTTATAATTATTTTTATGGTAATTATATATTTTTTTCTTCCTAAGCAGGTTATATATTTTTTTAACATGAGGTATTTTTAATATGAGAACATTCTTTTTAATATGAGGTAATTCTCATAATGTATTTTATCATATGTCTCTACATGCATCTGTGATGTTCTCTAAATTATAGGTGTTATGGTCATTCGGGCTGTGTCTGTCACTTTAAGAGGAGGGGATTATGCTGGTCATCAATTTCTCCTAGAATATTTTTAGGTTTTTCCTATATGAAATATTCTTAATTTGTTTACCTCTGTATCCTTATTTTGATTTTTAAATTCCTTTCAATATGTATGTATAATTTTTATGTATATCTCTGTATATATATTGAATGCAAGTTAGTGTGGTTATTTAATGTCCACTGTCATTTTAAAATATAAAGTGCTATATAATGACAGCACTTAGTATTAATTTTAAGAATTTTGGGTATTGGTATAGCAATATAATATAATATGGGTATATAGGGCAGCCTATAGAGGTAATGGATTAAACCATATGAATATTAGCAATGCCGAAAATATCATCCGTTTTTTTGTTAATTTTATGCTTATTATATGTTCTAAGAGCAAATCACGCCCTGTAGCAAATCACGCCCTGATGGGCGGTATAAAAAGACTGCTATGATAGGAGTGAGTCAGATCTGAAGAAGCGACCTCTCGCCGAAACGCGTTATCTGATTGGCTACGTGACATCATCGTCCTGTGGATTTTGCCGATCATGAGGGTGCACGGACTGATTGTTTTAGCTGGCGGATGCACGAACCCACAAAAAGGACAGTCTTTTACAGGGATCCGGAATATGTGAATGGATGCTGTGTTTTTTTAAACTTTGGAAATAAACCGTTTTACTTTATTGGCTGCAGTGGATCTTTCTGCATTTGGAGCTGTCAAAAGTAGAGCAGGCTCATCTGCTCTCTGCTTGTGAGTGAAACTTTTACATACACTCTGTATTATTTTTTTAAAAAGCATCCTTCTTCTTTCTTTCTGTAACCCAACTCCCCTCCCTTTTTTCTTTTGAAAAAAATAAAAATTCAAATTTGAAAAAAAAAGCAATACTTCACTATATATGCTTTGTATTGTATTTATTTTTTATGTAACACTATTTGAAACTGAGGTTTACTTCAAGCATATGATTCTAGTAAGTGTACCATATTTGGTCTTTTAATGCATTAGATCACTTTACAATCTTGGCATTAAGGATTTTTTAATTTTGCACTTATAAAGAGTGGTATAACATATGTAATGTGAACTTAACTTATACGTGATTAAATCGGAGTATTAAGGTAATGTTAATGCAATTAGTATCTATTAGTATCTATTGTTGTGTATTGATAATATTTCTTTAAATGCTTTAGTTGGAATTAAGTGACAGAAGATATTGGGATGTGCCTTATTATTATTATATATTATCATATTTTATATATATATATATTTATTTTTTTCCCCTTCTTTTGTGTTTTGATACGTTTTTGTATCTGTATTGTAATGACTTATATGATGCGAACCTATTCTATTTGATCTCTTTTGTATCCCTAACTAATGGAAAAAAATAAAAACAGATTACAAAATAAAAAAATAAAAAAAGAGTGGTATAAGTGTTTGGATGTAGCACTTGCATTTTTGCACTTTATGAGAAAGTGGTATAAATTGTCTGCAAAGCAAAGCATAATATCAGTACCAAAGAGGTGGGTACAGGTACAACACCCATTTTCTCAACTACTTTTAATAAAGCCTATGATGATATAATTGAGATTTTTTTATAGGTATTGGCCTATTTTGACCAAAGATCCTTGGTTATCTTTTTGCATTTCGGAGTTTCCTAGAGTCACGTTTAGGAAGGCCCCCCGCCTGAAAAACATTCTAGCCCCTTCCAAGTTACAGTGCTCTAAAGAGAGAATAATGGTAGCAAATAAAGAGAGTCTCACTAACAAGTGTTGTGGTCGTACCAAATGTCTCACATGTGGCTATATTTGTCATCAATATTGTAATTAAGGATAACAACCTTGATTTTTTGTTTTTAACAGAAACATGGTTTTCTCCCTCAACCCCACCTCGTCTTGATGAACTGGCCCCCCCTGGATATCACATACTTATGTGTAATCGGGCCACAAGAAGAGGCGGGGGGATTGCGATTATTTTTAAAAAACATCTTAAAATCAGTGAAATTGAGATGGAGGTGACATTCTTCACCACATTTGAATATCTCTCTCTCCTATGGCAGCGCACTGAGAGGGAAACGGCAGGTCTAGCTCTTATTTATCATCCGCCTAATACTAGTACCCCCGTCTTTATGGAGGAGATATCTGAACTGCTAACTACTATAAGTCTTAAGTTTACCTCCTCCATTATTTTGGGAGACTTTAACTTATGGGCTGATTCTCCTATGGACTCTCATGCCCAGAGTTTAATACTCTATGCTAAAACCTTGTATACATAGTGTCTGTCAAGTATCTACTTTGGTATTTATATTTGTCAGGATACATTTATTTCATTTTATTTTGTTTTTTAATCATTGTGTACCGTTCGCAACAGATCTACTTAGTCATGTTTTTTAATTTAAAGATTTAATTGATTTACAAATTTATATGAGTTTTTTTTTACCAATAAATACATATTTACATATTTTACAGTTATTTCAGTACATTTAGGAGCGCACATACTCTTCTGAATTTTGAGCTTACACTCAATTTGAGACGCTTGTAGACGTATGTTGATGCCCACTTATTCATTTGATATTTATCACACCGTTTCTATTAGTTCAATATTGTTTAAATTGTCTGCACTACCTCACTTTATTGATATAGTGAGTTCAATTTGTACTTTATTATACAAAGAAAATTAAAAAAAATGAAAAAAAAATTAACCTAGGGCCAAAATTTAGATATCACAAGGTAGAGGGCACAAAAAAGGGGGTGTAACCCCTAAATGGTGAATATCATATAGAATAAAATGGTGAAATAAATGGTGAATATCATAGAGAATAAACAAAACAAAAAAACAAAAAAATGCCATTCGACCTGTGTATGGTTTGCTTAAAAAGTAACTTTTAATAAATAAATTTAGAATAAAAATATAGAAAATAAAAATAATATGAACAGCAGGAATGAGTGGAGACTATACAGCGAGTAAAACTCTGTAACTACTTATATAAGCTGTAAAAGTGTATACATTATAACACTAATGCTGAAGCAATACTGTTTTGCTACAATATAACATCAGTGTATTCCCAAGAAATAGAAGTGATACTGTATTATATTTCACTAATAGCTGTAACAAGAGGGGGGAGATAAGAGGACTGTTAAACCAGTGCTGTCAATAGTTAAAAGATTTATGGATAAGTAAATCCCTACATGATAGTACAACTAACGACATGGGTTAACTCCACATACAACAATTGATAATGTTCTATGGTGCTTAACCTCAGAAAGATCAAAGATAATGGTTCAGCTGAGACAGATTTCTGACAGACGGTGATTAGCCAGTTAAATATCACAAAAGCTGCCTAGATCATAGCAGCGTATGGATAATACATTAAAGGTTGCTGTCAAGCAGTAAAGTGTAAAATAAGGGGTTACTGAACTGGCTTAGTTTTTTCTGCAAAATACCTATAAGTATATTCTAGTGTAACAACGGCTGCCTGCACTGAATGATGTTTTTGGCGAAACCAACTTCGCCACTGTGAACTGGAGAAGCCTGGTTGCTCGCCTGCTTCCTTTGGACTAAGGACCAGACTTTAAAAAGCTTATTTTCCCCGCAGAAAGGCTTATTCGTGCCTTTTCTGCCGGGGTGTTCGGTAGATTTTATCTACCGAACAAACTAACGAATGCGGGACCACCTGGGAGCTGGAGTGTGCCGTCAATTGACCGCCCAGAAGCTGCGGTTAACCGCAGCTTAATTGATGAATGCTGGGTGGCCTTTGTTCGTTTACCGAACACGTGGCAGCGGCCATTTTAACTCCCGAACGGCCAGCGGTGTTCAGCGCTCAAACTATGGAACTGTAAACGGACACTTAATTGCACGAACACCGCTAAGCCGTCCGTCGCCTGGGTCCTAATCGTACAAGGTTAACCGAACACCGCAATTCGGTATTTCTATGTGAACTGTGGTAACCCAGATAGCTATGCCATGGAGCCTATTCATATAATGAAAGACTATGGGAAAGACTTTAGCTCCATGGCAATTGAACTGTGTGAATAGGATCTGCGCGCTATTCGGTAGTTTTGTGCGCTCAGATCCCAGCTATCTGGGGATATGTGAAATGTCTGTGTGTTATGTGTTATCTGTATTTTAAAGTGTTTTATGTCTTTCTGTAACCATGTGGTTAATGGAGTCTGCTTCTAGCCCTGGATAATTGGATTACTTTCCTCTTTGTCTCCAGGATAGAGGCCTATGTAAAACCTGTCTAAACCGGTTTGCCATGCGGCTAGTAAGGGACAAAATATACTTTTAGTAACTTTTGAACCCCTGGTCTGATCCATGCCATTTTTTAATATGTTGTTCCCCTGAATGGATTGTGGATATGTAATTTTGTGTGAATGTGATGTATGGTTTTGAAGTTATAAATATTGTGTAAAAAGTATATTTTAAACTGTATGAATAATGGGATTATGTGTCACACTAAGGGGAGGGGATGTGTGGGAGGTAACATCTATGTCATTGGTTATTTTATGCCTCCCCCTGGGTGTGGCCTGTATGTGTACTCTTGTAATAAAAGCCAGGCTGGATGTGCCAGTCCAGAGTTCCTTCTTAACCCTCAAAGCGATGTGTCGTCTCGTTCTTTGGGGGAATTGGATTGTATGCTGACTGCCAGGAGTGTAAGCGGATGGTATGCTTTTCCTGTTCAGCTGATTCCAGAGTTCGTGTGTTTCCAGTTCGGGAGTTGGAAGATACGTACAGTTTGGAGTTCGGGAGAATTGGTGATTGCAGTAGCTGCTGGTCTATGGAAAAGGGGGATATCGCCTAAACTGGGTTTTATCCTCTTGTAAGTTAAACGGTCCGTTACAATGTTATCTTATGCTTGACCACAGCGGAGCACAAAGTAGTAGCTCAGCTGTGAAGGACTCCTGACAGGCAGCAGTTAACCGGTTAAAAGTCACACAAGTTGCCTAAGTGCTAGCTGCATCTAAATAATAGGGCAAAGTATAAAGAGAGGGTTTACAGTTTTTGAACAGGTTGCCTAGGTAGTAGAAAATATACAGACAGTGACAGAGGAAGGCATATGGAATAAAGATTCCTGAGTCTTGTGCCTTTGAGGGCACCCCTTAATAAAATGCCTGGTCTTATCAATCTCCCCCCATAAATGTAATAAAGGAAAAATAAAGAGAAATAAAGTGTGTACAGAGTACACAAAATTAGTGTTAAGAGTCTCCAATATGCACTCCTGAGATGCTGGACATGAATGAACTTGATGTCGGTAATTTAGCAATTGATAAGCAGAGAGTTAGGTGCCGACACCAGTAATGTGTCAGTATGTGTCCAGAGCCCCTGACGTGCACGTTTCGCCAGTGAAGCTCATCAGAGGGGAACCAGATACAGGCAAGTATAGGAGTATTTTAATCATAAGCTCTTATTTGATTGGGAGATTTTCAGGATTCTGACCAATGGTAGCTTGGGGAGGGAATTTCAATCATTAAGAAATAATTGATTAATTAACCCTGTTTACCTGAATCCTATGGTTTTTTACTGAATATTAAAATGATTGATTATAAATTTGCACTTTATAAATATTTAGCGCACTTATTTATTTTTCTGAATTCTGGACATTGCTATTATGTTTCTAGACGGAAAAAGAAATAAAAGCTGATAACTGTCAACTGCCAAGATGGAACATGGTACTGTTTCTGTTTCCTGTACCCGGCCGGACTGACAGGAAGGTGCACACTCCGTGTGTGTGCACCTTCCTATCACTCCGGCCGGCACCGCGGACGCAGAGCAGCTCGGCCACGCTACGGGGAGGGGAGGTGAGAAGCTGCAGCCGCCTGAGCGCTCTTAAGAGAGCGCTCAGGCGGCTGCAGCATTTAAAGGGGCGGCCGGGCCCCCTGATGGCGGGCCCCCCTCCCGGCCGGGCCCTCGGACCATGTCCGAAGTGCCCGACCGGTCAGTCCGCCCCTGGCCCTTCCAATGTACCAGATATTGGAGGCGACCCCGAAGCAAACGAGAGTCAATTACAGCCGCCACTTCAAACTCCTCATGGCCCTCCACAGAAACCGGAGGAGGAGGAGGGACATGCCGAGTATAACGGTTGCACAGGAGGGGTTTTAACAAGGAGGTATGAAACACGTTAGGAATGCGTAAATTTTTTGGAAGATCCAATGCATACGAGACAGGATTAACCACATGCAAGATACGAAAAGGACCAATAAAACGAGGGGCCAACTTCATAGAAGGCACACGAAGACGAATATTGCGAGTAGAAAGCCAAACCCGGTCTCCCACAGCATAGGATGGAGCCGCCCTGCGATGCTTGTCTGCCTGAACCTTCTGACGAGCAGCTGAGGCCACCAAAGAACACTGAACCTGCTCCCAAGTATTACGTAGACTAGCCAAATGTTCGTCCAGAGCTGGCATGCCCTGTAAGGAGAATGCAGCTGGAAGAACCACGGGATGCCGGCCATAAACAACGTAAAAAGGGCTGTTAGCGGAGGATTCATGAGCAGCATTATTACGAGCAAACTCAGCCCAAGGAAGAAGGTCAGCCCAATTGTTCTGATGGTGGGACACGAAACAATGAAGATACTGCTCTAGAGATTGGTTGGCACGTTCAGCAGCTCCATTAGACTGGGGGTGGTAGGCTGAGGAAAACGAGAGGGAGATACCCATCTCTGTACAAAACGTTCTCCAGAATCTGGAGATAAACTGGCTACCCCTATCGGACACGATCGAAGTGGGAATACCATGCAACCGAAACACCTCCCTGGCAAAGATAGAGGCAAGTTCCTTGGATGATGGTAATTTGACAAGAGACACAAAATGAGCCATCTTAGAAAAACGATCCACAATCATTAGGATGACAGTTTTACCATTAGAGGGAGGTAATTCAACAATGAAATCCATGGATATATTGGACCACGGTCTCTCGGGTATGGGCAACGGATGTAACAACCCACAAGGAACTCTGTGGGAGGACTTCATACTGGCACAAGTGCTACAGGCATTAACGTAATCGGTGACGTCCTTGCGCAAGGAAGCCCACCAGAAATATCTAGAAACTGCTGAGAATGTCTTAGAAATGCCAGGGTGTCCAGCAGTTCTAGTGTCATGATATAATGACAAGATGTCTCGTCTCTCCGGTATATCAACGAATAGCTTATCAGCAGGCCTCTCCCCAGGAGCCAAGTGTTGTTTAGCCTGAATAGCTTGTAAGAGAGAAGACGAAATGGAAAGAACAGTAGTCGCTATTATTCTGTCAGGCGGAATGACAGGGGTAACATCGACCTCGAGTTTGTCAGTAGTCTCGAATTGTCTGGACAGAGCGTCAGCTTTAGTATTACGGTCACCCGGTCTGTAAGTGATTATGTAATTAAAACGAGACAAAAACAGAGACCACCTGGCCTGCCTGGAAGACAATCTTTTTGCTTCACTAAGGTAAGAGAGGTTTTTGTGATCCGTTAAAATGAGGATGGGATCCCTAGTACCCTCTAGCAGATGTCTCCATTCCTTGAGCGCCAAAATGATAGCAAGGAGTTCACGATTGCCTACATCATAATTCCTCTCTGCTTTGGACATCTGTCTGGAAAAGAAGCCACAAGGGTGTAACGGCTTTTCAGGTGAATCTCTTTGAGACAAGATAGCACCTACCCCTATCTCAGAAGCATCAACTTCAAGAATAAAGGGCAGTGAAGGGACAGGATGCTGTAAAACAGGAGCAGAGGCAAATGTAGCCTTCAAGAATTCAAAGGCCTCGAGTGCTTCTGGTTTCCAGACATGAGTATTACCATCCTTCTTGGTCATTCTGGTTATAGGCGCAACAATGGCAGAAAACCCTTTAATAAAACGCCTATAATAATTAGAGAACCCCAGAAAACGCTGAATGGCTTTCAACCCCTGGGGTAGAGGCCATTCCATAATGGCAGACAGTTTCTTGGGATCCATACGAAAACCCTTGGCCGAGATTATATAACCCAAGAATTGGACTTCAGATTGATCAAATGAACATTTTTCGAGTTTGCAATAGAGACCGTTAACCAGAAGAGTTCTCAACACTAATTTAACATGCATGTGATGAGTCTGTAAATCAGTAGAATAAATCAATATGTCGTCCAAGTATACTATAACGAATGTATGTATAAATTGACGTAGGACATCATTAATAAATTCCTGAAAAACTGCTGGGGCGTTACAAAGACCAAAGGGCATCACAGTGTACTCGTAGTGGCCACTCCTGGTATTGAAAGCGGTCTTCCACTCGTGATCCTTTTTGATACGTATGAGATTGTAAGCACCCCTAAGGTCCAATTTAGTAAAAACTGTGGCCTGTTTAAGCCTATCAAATAGTTCTGTGATCAACGGTATGGGGTACGCATTTTTGACGGTGATTTTATTTAGGCCCCTATAGTCAATACAAGGCCTTAATTCGCCATCTTTCTTAGATACAAAGAAGAAACCCGCCCCTGCCGGGGAAGAGGATCTTCTAATAAATCCCTTCTCTAGAGATTCCTTAATATATTCCTCCATAACCAGATTCTCCTGAGGAGATAAAGGATATATTCTCCCTTTGGGAGGCATAGTACCAGGTAATAAATTAATAGCACAATCGTAAGGCCTGTGAGGTGGCAATCTTTCAGCCTCCCTTTTATCAAAAACAGATTTAAGAGACAGGTACTGAGAGGGTATGACCGTAGGCACGGGAGGAATATTAGTAGAATTCAAAGGGGTGACTTTAACAATACAAGACTCTTGGCAAGAATCACTCCAAGAAACTATTTGTCCTGACTCCCAATCAATGGTGGGATTATGAGTACGTAACCAAGGATACCCTAAGACGAGGTGAGAGGAAGGAGAAGTAATGATCTGAAACCGAATGGTCTCAGAGTGTAACACCCATGTAGACATATGTAGTGGAACAGTTTCATGTGTGATAACTGGAGAGCATAATGGTCTACCATCTATGGCCTCAACGGCCAAGGGTGTCTCCTTCTCTCTGGTGGGTATGTTATTCTCCTTGACAAAACTGGAATCAATAAAGTTTTCGGCCGCTCCGGAATCAACCAGGGCTAGTATATTCCCTGCTATGCAGTTATTATCAAGGTGCAGGGAAACAGGAAGAAGTAGTTTATTAAGAGGCAAATGTGAGGACTGTGATGTCACACCCAAGGCCAGTCCTCTATACGGTCTTAGGTGCGATAGTTTCCCGGACGCACGGGACAGTCTTGTCTCATATGACCCCTCCTACCACAATAAAGACAAAGTCCCTCCTTTCTCCTATAAAGCTTTTCAGCGTCAGTAAGTTTGGCAACCCCTAACTGCATAGGTTCCTCCTCAGAACCCTTAGATCCCTCGGGAGTCTCAGCTCTAGGGGAGTTAAAGGGAACAAAATGTCTATTTCTGGACCTGGTATATAACCTGTCACGGATCCTGTTATCTATATCGATAAGATAGTCAATCAGGTCCTCCAGGGGTACAGGGAGGTCCTTAGCTGCTACCTCATCCAACATAGTATCAGACAGACCTTCCATAAACGCGGTAGTAAGCCCATTATTAGTCCAATCTACCTGTGAGGCAAGGGTACGGAACTGAATAGCATAATCGGCTACAGATTTAGATCCTTGCTTTATTCTCATTAATGCCCTGGCGGCATTTTTTGACCTTTTAGTCGTGTCAAATGTTCTACGGAACGCTGTGAGGAAGCTATTGAAGTCGTGTACCATAGGCCCATTAGCCTCCCAAATAGGATTTGCCCATTCTAGTGCCTTATCCGTAAGCTGGTGCATAAGAAAACCCACCTTAGATCTATCAGTGGGAAATGAACGTGGGTACATTTCAAAGTGGAATTCCACTTGATTAAGGAATCCCCTACATGTCTTAGCGTCCCCTCCATACCTAGGTGGCGGGGTTAGATGTGCAGAAGCATTAGGCATATTAGCTGTGTCCGGTATAGGGTTTACAGGGGGCGTAGGTACAGGTACCGGAGCTGATCTGGATAACAGTGTCTGGATGGCTTGAGCCATTTGATCCATACGGTGATCCTGTTCTGCGAATCTAGCCTCATGAGTGGCCATCTGTTGACCTAAACCTGCGGGGTCCATGGCCCTATCGTAATGTCACGGTAATATACCCCAACACGCAGGAATAGTACAGATAGTCAGGAGACAAGAAACCAGGGTTCGTCTTACCGGACCTTAGAATGGCCGGACTTGACGAGAAAAGCAAGACAGAGTCTAGAACAAGCCGAGGTCAAGGGAACCGAGAGACAACGTAACGTAGAACAAGCCGAGGACTGGTACACAGAGGACAAAATAGCGGATAAGCAAGCAAGGATAAAGAGAGAGCGGAGTCAGGAACAAAGCCAAGGTCAAGCACCAAAAAACCAACTGAACGATACAAGCACTAAAGGGAAACTGGACAGAAACCACGATAGGGCAAGGAGCAAGGGAAACAGGTGAGTATAAATACCCTAAGGTTCACTTTGATTGGCCCCTGTCATATCCACGCCCCCAAAATGTGAGTGTATGGGGAATGTGGCCTGACAGGGGCCAATGGGAGACTGATTCTAATTTAGTCTCCCACTGTCCCTTTAAGAGCGCGCCCGAGACGCGCGGCGCGCTCTTAGTGTCGGGCGGGACACGTGACCGCTTCTCGCGGTCACTGCCCGCCCGACTGATCATCTCGTTGGCTGAGCCGCGCGCGGCTCGTGCAGGAGCAGGACCGCGCGCGGCGAGAAGAGAGGACCCCGGCCGGCCCCTGGAGAGGGTAAGTACCGCTACACTCACACAGAGCAGAATAGGGACTGTTCCCCCTACATAGGGTCACTTGGCAGATATGGATTGACACCTGTCCTCAAAGCCCCTGATACACACTGACACAGAGCAGAATAGAGACTGTTCCCCCTACATAGGGTCACTTGGCAGGTATGGATTGACACCTGTCCTCAGGGACCCTAATACACACTGACACAGAGCAGAATAGTGACTGTTCCCCCTACATAGGGTCACTTGGCAGGTATGGATTGACACCTGTCCTCATAGACCATGATACACACTGACACAAAGCAGAATAGGGACTGTTCCCCCTACATAGGGTCACTTGGCAGATATGGATTGACACCTATCCTAAGGATCCCTGTTACACACTGACACAGAGCACAATAGAGACTGTTCCCCCTACATAGGGTCACTTGGCAGATATGGATTGACACCTGTCCTCAAAGCTCCTGATACACACTGACACAGAGCAGAATAGATACTGTTACCCCTACATAGGGTCACTTGGCAGCTATGGATTGACACCTGTCCTCAGAGACCATGATACACACTGACACAGAGCAGAATAGGGACTGTTCCCCCTACATAGGGTCACTTGGCAGATATGGATTGACACCTGTCCTCAAAGCCCCTGATACACACTGACACAGAGCAGAATAGGGACTGTTCCCCCTACATAGGATCACTTGGCAGATATGGATTGACACCTATCCTAAGGATCCCTGATACACACTGACAAAGAGCTGAATAGAGACTGTTCCCCCTACATAGGGTCACTTGGCAGATATGGATTGACATCTATCCTAAGGATCCCTGATACACACTGACAAAGAGCAGAATAGAGACTGCTCTTTGCAGGTATGGATTGACACCTGTCCTCAGAGACCATGATACACACTGACACAGAGCAGAATAGAGACTGTTCCCCCTACATAGGATAACTTGGCAGATATGGATTGAAACCTGTCCTCAAAGCCCCTGATACACACTGACACAGAGCAGAATAGGGACTGTTCCCCCTACATAGGGTCACTTGGCAGGTATGGATTGACACCTATCCTAAGGATCCCTGATACAAACTGACACAGAGCAGAATAGGGATGTGGAATAGTACCTAGGGAGCTGGGGGGGTGCCGTTGAAGTGGAGCAAGATGCAGCAGCAGAAGAGGACTCAGCCGAGGAGGTTATGGAAGAGGATGGAGTAGGAGGAGTAAAGGAGGTGGCAGCAGGCCTGCCTGCAAGTCGTGGCGGTGTCACCAACTCCTCTGCAGAGCCACTCATTCCATGCTTGGCAGCCGTCAGCAGGTTTACCCAATGCGCAGTGTGGGTGATATACCTGCCCTGACCATGCTTTGCAGACCAGGTATCAGTGGTCAGGTGGACCCTTGCCCCAACACTGTGTGCCAGACACGCCATTACTTCCTTTTGCACAGACGAGTACAGGTTGGGGATTGCCTTTTGTGCAAATAAATTTTGGGCGGGTACCTTCCACTGCGGTGTCCCAATTGCTACAAATTTTTTGAACGCCTCAGACTCCACCAGCTTGTATGGTAAAAGCTGGCGGGCTAATAGTTCAGACAAGCCAGGTGTCAGACACCGGGCAACGGGGTGAGTTTCTGACGCTTGCAGACAACTAACTGCTATGCAATCTATAACAGTGAAAAAGGTTTTTTGTTTTTAAATGCACGCTATTGTGACACCAGATATGAGTGCAAATGTGCACTGGCACCGGTCTGCAGAGCACACGCTGTAGGCCTGACACCCGCTTGAAGACAACTAACTGCTATTCAATCTAAAACTGTGAAAAAAGTTTTTGGGTTTTAAATGCACGCTATTTTGACACCAGATATGAGTGGCAATGTGCACTGGCAGAGGTCTGCAGAGTACACGCTGTAGGCCTGAAACCCGCTTGAAGACAACTAACTGCTATTCAATCTATAACAGTGAAAAAAGTTTTTGGGTTTTAAATGCATGCTATTGTGACACCAGATATGAGTGGCAATGTGCACTGGCAGAGGTCTGCAGAGTACACGCTGTAGGCCTGACACCAGCTTGAAGACAACTAACTGCTATTCAATCTATAACAGTGAAAAAAGTTTTTGAGTTTTAAATGCACGCTATTGTGACACCAGATATGAGTGGCAATGTGCACTGGCAGAGGTGTGCAGAGTACACGCTGTAGGTCTGACACCCGCTTGAAGACAACTAACTGCTATTCAATCTATAACAGTGAAAAAAGTTTTTGAGTTTTAAATGCATGCTATTGTGACACCAGATATGAGTGGCAATGTGCAATGGCAGAGGTCTGCAGAGTACAATCTGTAGGCCTGACACACCCGCTTGAAGACAACTAACTGCTATTCAATCTATAACAGTGAAAAAAGTTTTTTTGGTTTTCAATGCACGCTAGTGTGACACCAGATATGAGTGGCAATGTGCAATGGCAGAGGTCTGCAGAGTACACGCTGTAGGCCTGACACACCCGCTTGAAGACAACTAACTGCTATTCAATCTATAACAGTGAAAAAAGTTTTTTCTTTGTAAAGGCACGCTATAGAGACACCAGATATGAGTGGCAAAGTACACTTGCTGAGGTTGGCAGAGCACACGCTGAAGGCATGACACCCGCTTTAAGGACACTGACTGCTATTAGCTTACACTGAAAAACTGTTTTTCTTTGTAAAAGCACGCTATACAGACACCAGATATGAGTGGCAAATTACACTTGCTGAGGTTGGCAGAGCACACGCTGAAGGCCTGACACCCGCTTTAAGGACACTGACTGCTATTAGCTTACACTGAAAAACTTTTTTCTTTGTAAAAGCACGCTATACAGACACCAGATATGAGTGGCAAATTACACTTGCTGAGGTTGGCAGAGCACACGCTGAAGGCCTGACACCCGCTTTAAGGACAGTGACTGCTATTAGCTTACAATGAAAAACTGTTTTTCTTTGTAAAAGCATGCTATACAGACACCAGATATGAGTGGCAAATTACACTTGCTGAGGTTGGCAGAGCACATGCTGAAGGCCTGACACCTGCTTTAAGGACACTGACTGCTATTAGCTTACAGTGAAAAACTTTTTTTCTTTGTAAAGGCACGCTATAGAGACACCAGATATCAGTGGCAAAGTACACTGGCAGAGGTTGGCAGAGTACACGCTGAAGGCCTGACACCCAGATGCTTGCAGACAACTAACTGCTATTCAATCTATTGCAGTGAAAAATATTTTTTTTCTTTTTAAATGTCAAGCTTAAGCTATTGTGATACCAGATATGAGTCGTGGCACTGGGCAAGTGGGCACAGTATCCACTGTGAACCTGACACAGAAGCTGGCAGACAAGTAACTGCTATTCAATCTCTTACAGTGAAAAAAAATGTTCCTTTTAAATGTCAAGCTTAGGCTATTGTGACACCAGATATGAGTGGTGGCACTGGGCAAATGGGCACAGTATCCACTGTGAGCCTGACACAGAAGCTGGCAGGCAACTAACTGCTATTCAATCTATTACAGTGAAAAAAATAAAATATTTTTAAATGTCAAGCTTAAGCTATTGTGACACCAGATATGAGTGGTGGCACTGGGCAAATGGGCACAGTATCCACTGTGAGCCTGACACAGAAGCTGGCAGGCAGGCAACTGCAATTACATTACACACAAAAAAAAGCAGGCTGATGTTCTAGCCCTAAAAAGGACTTTTTGGGGTGCTGTTCTTACAGCAGAGATCAGATGAGTCCTTCAGGACTGTAGTGGACACTGAATACCCTAGCCTAGCTATCAATTTCCCTATCTAATGAGCAGCAGCTGCACTTTCCCTCCTCTCACTAAGAATGCAGCTTCCGAATGAATCTTAAAATGGATGCTGGGAGGGAGGTGGGAGGGTCTGGAAGGGAGGGTCTGCTGCTAATTTGCTGGAATGTGTCTGCTGACCGTGAGGCACAGGGTCAAAGTTTGCTCAATGATGACGAATAGGGGGCGGATCGAACCGCGCATGTGTTCTCCCGCGGTGGCGAACGCGAACACGCTATGTTCGCCAGGAACTATTCGCCAGCGAACAGTTTGGTACATCACTACCTAGGACCATAGACAAAGGATTCTTGCTATATTCTGGACTTCCTGGAATGTGGTGCATGGACTGAAAAATTTATAATTACTAAAGAAACCATGCTATTTTTTCCCTGTATCAGAAATGTGTCAGTGACAATATGTAATATAATACATGTAACGGCACCCCAGGCATAAAAGGGTTAAACCGCCATTTAGTAGTTCTTCCCTTCCAGAAACACAGGCACAGCTACTGCAGAACACCAATCTCCTGAACTGGATACAAGGGAATGCTCCAAACTCCCGAATTGGAACCATACGAATAGCTGCTAGCAGACGAACAGGAAAAGCACCCAAGCGCTCCTGGCAATCAGTCTCTAACAGCATACAGTAAATCCCCTCCCAAAAATGAGACAAGGCTCCATGTTGAGTGTCAAGCAGTGATCTGGTTTATTGAGGGCTACCTGCCCAGTATTTATGCAGGTCCCCCACCTGGTGGACACTCCCCTAGGGGACCAGATGGAAGACTTTAACACAGACAGACATGTATCACATTCAGACACACAGAAGTAAAACATCCTCACAATGCATCCTAATTTCCCTCCCTCTATCCTGGAGATAATTTGGAAGTAATCCAATTATCTCCCAGGACAGAGGCAAATCGCCATTATACACGTGGGGACAAAAAGTCAGTAAAATACATTAAAACATATAACATTACATTTATTACACAAAATCCATACATGTCACATATCCCCAGATATCTTAGATCTGAGCGCACATAACTACCGAATAGCGTCAGAACCCACACATACAGTTCAATTGCCATGGAGTCAAAGTCTTTAATTACACGAATAGGCTCCATGGCATAGCTATCTTTCACTTAAGTAAAGTCCCGATCAATCCAGTGTTCGTTTAAACAACCAAAATAGATGCAGGGAAGGCTGGAGGCTCAGCGGTGCCTGCATGTAAAAATATCCACTTTTAGTGCACTGAATCCGGGCTGAGCAACGCTGGCCATCCGGGGAGCTCCACAACACCGCCACCTAGCGGCCGCTAAGTGTAAGCGCGGCCACCCAGTAACAGTCAATTAAGCTGCAGTTAACCGCAGTGTCACGATTCGGGGAACCCAACACGCTAACACACACACACAGACACAGAAAAGGTGCAGTACCGGACCTTAGAGTGGCCGGGCTAAGCACACACAGAATAGTCAGGAGACAAGCCGAGTAAGGGGAGCCAGAAAACGGGAGAACGAGAAACAAGCCGAGGTCAAAGGGATGGAGAATACAGGAGAGTCGGAGAAACAAGCCAAATAATCGGTAACCAGAGAGAACTACAAGCAAACAGCAATACAGGTATCAAAGACCACAACAGGGCACTGAGGGGCAGGGAAGGTAAGTATATAAACCCTGTGGTTAATTCTGATTGGATAACTTCCAATCAGAATTAACAATCACACGTGGGAGATATCTACACCTCCCACTGTGATTGTCATACTGTGACTTTAACGCCGGGTCATGTGGCTGACCCCGGCGTTTGCATAAATGTGCTGTCTCCCAGCATGCAGCGTTATACACGCTGCCGCCGGGGGACGAGAAGGAGGATGCGTGCGAGGCAGTGAGGACGCCGCTCGCCGACATACACAGGAGGAGGAGACCGTGGGCAGCAAAGAACCAAGGGTGAGTGCTGCGAGCAGCTTGCAGCCTCCCCTAACAGCCGCCCGCGGAACCCTGACATTACCCCCCCCCCTCGAAGACCGCCCAGAGGGCGGGAAGCAGAGGGCTTCAAAGGAAAACGCGCATGGAAGGAGCGAACCAAAGAGGGCGCGTGCAAATCAGAAACAGAGACCCAAGACCGCTCCTCAGGACCGTAACCCTTCCAATCCACCAGGTACTGCAACCGACCCCGAGAAAAACGAGAATCGAGGAGAGCAGCCACCTCGTACACGTCACTAGAGACTGCGCGGAGGGAATCGGGTCGCCCGAGAGGGCCAGAGAACCGATTACAGAGCAAGGGCTTCAATAGGGAGGTGTGAAAGGTGTTAGGTATATGCATGGAAGGAGGCAAGGCCAGGGAGTAGGACACAGGATTGACCCTACGCAATACCCTATAGGGGCCAAGGAACCTGGGCGCAAACTTCATCGAGGGGACCCTGAGGCGGAGATTCCTAGAGGACAACCAAACCCTATCACCTGGAGCATAAGTAGGAGCCGCACACCTACGGCGATCAGCGAATCTCTTCTGAGCAACCGCTGAACGAGAGAGAGCAACATGGACCTGATCCCACATCTTCCGTAAGGAGGTGAGGTGCTCGTCCAAAGCGGGCATTCCCTTGTCGGAGAATACACCGGGAAGGACAGAGGGTTGGAACCCATAAGCAACCATAAAAGGACTTAAGCCAGTAGACGAATGTGTCACAGTGTTCCTGGCGAACTCAGCCCAGGGAAGAAGATGAGACCAGTTGTCCTGGTGCGCATTCGTGAAGCAGCGTAAATACAACTCCACAGACTGATTCGCCCGCTCAGCAGCTCCATTAGATTGAGGATGATAGGAGGACGTAAGCGACAAGGAGATCCCCATCTCAGCACAAAAGCCTTTCCAAAACCGAGAGACAAATTGAGAACCCCTGTCGGATACGATATCCAATGGTATACCATGCAACCGGAACACCTCTTTGGCAAACACCTGAGCCAACTGAACCGCAGAAGGAAGTTTCTGAAGCGGAATAAAGTGCGCCATTTTAGAGAACCTATCTGTCACAGTCAAAATTACTGTCTGTCCATCAGAGGAAGGAAGATCCACAATAAAATCCATGGATAAGTGGGTCTAGGGTTTCTTGGGTACAGACAGGGGCATCAGGAGTCCCCGGGGTTTAACATTAGGCGACTTACACTGTGTACAGACACGAAAAGCCTGCACATAATCCACCACATCTTGTTTAAGTGAAGGCCACCAGAACTGTTGAAGGAGACCCTTGTACGTCTTGGTAATCCCCGGATGAACAGCAGTTTTGGCGGTGTGAAATAAAGCTAACAACTTTTTTCTGTCTTTTACTTTCACGTATAGTCTACCAACGGGTGTCTCAGAGGGTGCTTGGGTTTGGTATGTCTTGATACCATCAAGGAAAGGAGACGAAATAGCCAAATGAGTAGCAGCTATAATCTGAGACGCTGGTACAATGGGTTCGGGAGCGGGAGCTATAGACCCTAAAGGTTCGTACTGTCGGGAGATAGCATCAGCTTTGACATTACGGTAACCAGGCCTATATGTAATAACGTACTGAAAGCGTGAAAGAAATAAAGACCATCGAGCCTGCCGAGAGGACAATCTTTTGGCATCTGCTATATAGGAGAGATTCTTGTGATCAGTTAAAACCAAAATTTTGTGTCTAGATCCCTCTAATAAGTACCTCCATTCTTTAAAAGCCATCACAATAGCCAATAGTTCCCTGTTCCCGACATCGTAATTATTTTCTGAATCAGACAGCCTTTTAGAAAAGTAACCACAGGGATGGAGGGGTTCGTCATACGATAACCTTTGGGACAACACTGCTCCTACACCTGATTCAGAAGCGTCCACTTCCATAACAAAGGGAAGGGAAGGATCAGGATGGTGTAGCACAGGGGCAGTGGCAAATGCCTTTTTGAGAGTCTCGAAGGCCTCAAGGGCTTCAGGAGTCCAAACCCTGGGGTGCAAACCTTTTTTTGTTAGTTTTGTAATAGGGGTAACAAGTGATGAAAAGTTTTTAATAAACTTCCGATAATAGTTGGCAAACCCTATAAAGCGCTGTATAGCTTTAAGTCCTTGGGGAAGAGACCAGGACAGTATGGCTTCCAATTTAGAAGGATCCATGCTGAATCCCTGTTCGGAAATGACATACCCTAGGAATTGCACAGAAGTCTGGTCGAACAAACATTTTTCTAACTTGCAATACAGACCATTCTGCAACAATCTCTTAAGCACCATCCTCACATGAGTATGGTGTGACTTTAAATCAGGAGAATATACAAGTATGTCATCAAGGTATACCACGGCACAGACATGCAGTAGGTCCCTAAGGACATCATTTATGAGGTCCTGAAACACAGCAGGATCATTACACAGTCCAAAAGGCATGACTAGATACTCATAATGTCCACTACGTGTATTGAACGCTGTCTTCCACTCATCATTTTCCTTTATACGAACAAGGTTATAAGCCCCCCTGAGGTCTAGTTTAGTAAAATATCTAGAACCTTTGACACGATCAAACAACTCAGTGATGAGAGGGATAGGATAAGCGTTCTTGATCGTTATATTGTTTAAACCCCTGTAATCTATGCATGGCCGTAAGTCACCCTCTTTCTTGGCAACGAAAAAGAAACCCGCACCAGCAGGAGAGGAGGACCTTCTGATAAAACCTTTCCTCAAGGATTCCCTTATATACTCCTCCATAACCTGATTTTCTTTTTCTGAAAGAGGGTAGACCTTACCCCTAGGTGGCATAGTGCCCGGTAACAGGTTTATGGCACAGTCATAGTCACGGTGTGGAGGTAGCTTATCTGCCTCCCTTTTTTCAAAAACCAATGCAAGGTCTGCATACACAGAAGGGACAGAAACAGAAAGTGGTTTAGCCGTGGGCACATTGAGTAAACAAACAGGACGTACATGGGCCATACAGTCTTGTTGACAAGATTCCCCCCAGGAGAGTATATCTAAACAACCCCAATCCAGTACTGAGTTGTGTTTCACTAATAAACGGTCTGGAGATGGACACGTGAGGGGACAAAGTCATAACACCCGAGGCCGACCCCCAGGGCCGGACTGGGATAAAAATTCGGCCCGGGCATTTTTTTATCAGAGCGGCCCACTAAGAAGGGGCGGGGCAGAGAGGGTGTGTTTTGTCGTCACTAACGACAAACACGCCCCCTTCTCAAAGTGCAGGCCAGGGCAGACCATGCGCAGAGCTCTGCTAAAGATCTCTAGCATGAGAAAAAAGCCCTGTATTTGTTCTGCACAGTGCAAGCAAATTTAATAACATGCTTGCACTGTGTTTCCTTGCAACTTGTCTCTGGTGTCTCTATAAATGGATACCAGGAGACAAAAATGCCAGGAAAGAGTATTGTGCATGTGTTTGGAGCTTGCTTGTGGGATTGTGTGTGTGTATAGTGTGAGCTGATTGCGGTGTGGTATTGTGTAATAAGGTCGGTTTTAGTCGTGTTGTGTTTGTGGTGTAATGTAATGCATATGTGGCTAGGGGCTGTAGAGAATGTGTGTATAGGGGATGTAGCAAGTGTGTGCATACAGGCTATAGTGTGTGTGTGTGGGTGTGTGTATATATGTGATGTAGTGTTTGTAGAGAGTGTGTGTTTAGGGATGTAGTATGCGTTTGCTTACAAGGAATCTAGTGTGTGTATAGGGGATCCAGAGTGTGTGTATATATATATATATATATATATATGTGTGTGTGTGTGTATGTATGTTTGGAAGTATTGTGTATGTGTGTTGGGGAGGTTCTGTGTGTATGTGAAGGGTGCAGTATGTGTGTATGATGGATGCTGAGTGTGATGTGTGTGAGTCCTGAGTGTGATAGTACTGTGGATGATGTGTGTGAGTGCTGAGGTTAATGCGTGTGAGAGTGCCGAGTGTGATAGTGCTGTGGATGATGTGTGTGAGTGCTGAGGTTAATGCGTGTGAGAGTGCCGAGTGTGATCGTGCTGTGGATGATGTGCGTGAGTGCTGAGTGTGATGTGTGTGAGAGTGCTGTGTATGATGTGTTTTGTGATAGTGCTGAGTGTGATGTGTGTGTGAGTCCTGAGAGTGATGTGTGTGAGAGTGCTGTGTGTGAGAGTGCTGAGTGTGATAGTGCTGTGGATGATGTGTGTGAGTGCTGAGTGTGATGTGTGTGAGAGTGCTGTGTGTGAAAGTGCTGTGATGGGTTTGAGAGTGCTGTGTGTGATAGTAGTGAGAATGATGGGAGTGAGAGTGCTGTGTGTGATGGGAGTGAGCGTGATGGGAGTGAGAGTGCTGTGTGTGATGGGAGTGAGAGTGATGGGAGTGAGAGTGCTGTGTGTGATGAGAGTGATGGGAATGAGAGTGCTGTGTGTGATGGGAGTGAGAGTGATGGGAGTGAGAGTGCTGTGTATGATGGGAGTGAGAGTGATGTGTGTGATGGGAGTGAGAGTGCTGTGTGTGATGGGAGTGATAGTGATGGGAGTGAGAGTGCTGTGTGTGATGGGAGTGAGAGTGCTGTGTGTGATGGGAGTGAGAGTGATGGGAGTGAGAGTGCTGTGTGTGATGGGAGTGAGAGTGCTGTGTGTGATGGGAGTGAGAGTGCTGTGTGTGATGGGAGTGATAGTGCTGTGTGTGATAGTGCTGTGTGTGCATGTTAGAAGGGATTGAGTGTTGGGGGGCAAAATAAAATGTAGCATTATGCCCCCCCTCCCTTCTTACCTGTAGCCTGGGAGGTGGGGGGGGGGGGCGGCACGTTGGTGAGTGAGAGGGGGGGACCGGCACGCTGGTATCTTCCCTGGTGGTCCAGTGGGTGAGTGAACTCTAGCCTGCGAGGCTAGAGTTCACTCTCGCGAGATCCGGTCGTTGCCATGGCAACGCGCCGGATCTCGCGAGAGGAACCCGGCGGAGCTGCAAGATAGAGCTCCGCCGGGTCCTCTCCCTCCCTCCCCAGCCGCATGTCTCTCCAAGTGGGCCGGTGAGGGAGATCTTTGATCTCCTCACCGGCCCTTCATTGAAAACAGCGGGGCCGGCGCTCAGATAGTGCCGGCCCTGCATAGACCGGCAGGGGAGATCCTGGGACTTCCCCTGCCGGCCTCGGCCCATGGCCACCGCGGCCCACCGGGCATTTGCCCGGTGTGCCCGATGGCCAGTCCGGGCCTGCCGACCCCTCTCTAGGCCTTAGGTGCTGGATTTTCCCTGTAATTTAGGGCAGGCATTACAGTGATGCCCACTCTTTCCACAATAAAGACATAACCCCTCCCTTCTACGATAAGCTCTTTCAGCCTCAGTTAACCCCGTAGCACCCAATTGCATGGGTTCGGGGGATGGTTGTCTAGGAGCGGGTAAAGCTAGTAATGCAGTACTGGGGAGAGCAGGTAACACCTGAGTATTCATCCGTCTTTGACTACGCCTCTCTCTTATACTGTTGTCTATAAGAATTATATAGTCTATAACATCATCCAGAAGAACAGGCAATTCCCTGGATGCTATTTCATCCAGTATGTAGGCAGCCAAACCCTCCTGAAAGGCTGTTACGAGGGCATCATTATTCCAAACCACTTCAGCTGCTAGAGTATGGAATTCGATAGTATAATTCGCTACGGACCTGTTACCCTGTCGAACCCTTAGCAGAGCTTTGCCAGCAGAGGCAACCCTACCAGGTTGATCAAACGTGCGTTTGAAAGACGTCAGAAAATCTGCAAAGGACATAGGAGACAGATTCTCCCACATGGGGTTGGGGTCCCACAAAGCTTTCCCAGACAAGTGGTTTATCAAAAAGGCAATTTTGGATCTGTCAGTGGGATAGGAACGTGGATTCATCACCAAATGGATATCAATTTGGTTGAGGAAACCACGACACAATGCTGGATCACCGCTATAGTGCCGTGGCGGCGTCATATGAACTACATGAGCAGGAACGGGTAGCGGAGTGGTAATGGGTTCAGGCACAGCAGCAGCAGCCTCCTGAACGGCAGGTTGCAAGTGTGCAGTACGAGCCAGTATGGTTTGTAAAGCCTGGGCAAACTGATCCATACGGTGGTCTAAACCATCCATTCTAGCCTCCTGATTTACTAATAGCTGTGGAATGTCAGCAGGTTCCATTATGGCCCTGTTGTAATGTCACGATTCGGGGAACCCAACACGCTAACACACACACACAGACACAGAAAAGGTGCAGTACCGGACCTTAGAGTGGCCGGGCTAAGCACACACAGAATAGTCAGGAGACAAGCCGAGTAAGGGGAGCCAGAAAACGGGAGAACGAGAAACAAGCCGAGGTCAAAGGGATGGAGAATACAGGAGAGTCGGAGAAACAAGCCAAATAATCGGTAACCAGAGAGAACTACAAGCAAACAGCAATACAGGTATCAAAGACCACAACAGGGCACTGAGGGGCAGGGAAGGTAAGTATATAAACCCTGTGGTTAATTCTGATTGGATAACTTCCAATCAGAATTAACAATCACACGTGGGAGATATCTACACCTCCCACTGTGATTGTCATACTGTGACTTTAACGCCGGGTCACGTGGCTGACCCCGGTGTTTGCATAAATGTGCTGTCTCCCAGCGTGCAGCGTTATACACGCTGCCGCCGGGGGACGATAAGGAGGATGCGAGCGACGTGCGAGGCAGTGAGGACGCCGCTCGCCGACATACACAGGAGGAGGAGACCGCGGGCGGCAAAGAACCAAGGGTGAGTGCTGCGAGTGGCTTGCAGCCTCCCCTAACAGCCGCCCGCGGAACCCTGACACGCAGCTACTGGGTGGTCAATTGATGGCACACGCTCGTTATGCTGCGGTTAACCGCGGCTTCTGGGGGGGTAGATTGGCGGCGCACGCCAGCTTCTGGGCGGCCAATTAACAGCGCCTGCCGGCTCTCCACGGCTCCCCATGGCTCTGGGGAGGCTAATAGAAGGCTGTTTGTGCAGTAGACTAAATCTACCGAATGGCTGTGCAGAAAGGCATGAATAAACCTTTCTGCACAGTAAAATGAACTGTTTAACTGCCGGTCCATAATCCAACGGAAGTAGGCAGGCAACCAGGCTCCTCCATGCACAGTGGAGAGTTTGGTCTCGTCACAATACAGTTACTATAATTAATGGTATAAAATAAACACGTGTTAATTACAAAGGTGGATAGACTTTGTATCCGAAATGTCATTGAAAAATATTGCTAAAATGCTATATGCAGCTGTGGCCTGGCCTACAAACAAATATATTAGACATAAAGTATAAGAGCATAACAGCTTATTATCCAGATGAATGTACAATAATGCCTGTGTCTTGCAGCAAAAGGAAATAGCTAAGCAATGCAGATTCCTTTATATCTACTGGACATTTACTTGTTGATTAAATCCAAGCACTGGCCAGATTATTTGATTTTAACAATGTATCTTTACATAATTGAATCATGATAGTTAAAGATCATATGATTACACTAACAACTGCAATAATGAATAATGTTTTAACCTTAAAAGAAAATGTAAAATGTTTTTATTAAATCAGAAATTACTCGATATTTGTTTAAGTTTGCAAAGTGGTATAATTAATATAATTAATTCATATAAGTGAAGTACTTCAACTGTTAAAATTTAACTGAAAGTTAGGTAGAAACTTTACTTCACTTATCACAAACCTTTATTTATACTGATAAAGATGTTCAGTCTGCCAGAGCTAAGGTCAGTCAATGGAAGGTAAAAGAGTAATGATGAATTTGGAAATTAATTACTTAGGTCACCTATTGCAAACTGGTAATAAGATGTCAAAGATATAATTTAAACATCCAGATCACTATATGTATATATATTAAAATACATGTGATCAAATATTTTATCTCTTTTTCAAATACCAAGAAAATGTTATTTGGTTTGTGATGATTAAAGACCATTGCCTTGTGGTAATGATCCTGTCACATCTATTGATTGTTTAACCAATACATCATACATATGATTATTAATTCATATTCTGATTGAAACATACCCCCACTCCAACCAGTTATAGTTACAGCAGATTCTGATATCTATTGTTATGGAAGTGTTAAAACCACTTATACAAAAGTAGAGTTAAAATATAAATACATTCAATACTGTATCCAAGTACTTTCTTAACTCACTTTTAAGAAATAATAATTCAAATCATCTTAAGCTACACCCAACAGCCGCTGGAAAATATACTTAAACAAATAATATTTTTATTGTTAAGCATCCAATTTCACAAATGTGACTTTCCACAATGGCTGTCAGATCTTGGTAACAAATGTATATAAAACATTGTTTGGGTGTTTCTGGTATTTTAAGCCACTAATAACTGTAGTTATTATATTTACTAATTATAACTTGGGGAATAAGTTGTCTTCTCCCTAACAGGACAAAGAAAGTTGAATAATGTCATGTTTCCAATTATCAACTATTCTAAATAGATTGAGAGATTTTGAATAAATTAGTATTTTAACATTTAAAGATTATGTCATTTTACATAACATTGTGAACAAAGGTGGTAAATACTTTGCTGCTTTTATCCTTATGTATCTAAATCATATACAAGGGTGTTGTAACGGCACCCCAGGTAGGAAAGGGGTTAAAGCTGTATAAGATGTTACCTTCCCGAATGCAGAGGCAGCTACCAATCACTCCAAACAGCCGAACAGGAATCATACGAATCATCCACACTCCAGACAGCTGAACAGGAGAAAACCATACTGTGGCGGAACCAACCTCGCCACTATGTTCTGGAGAAGCCTGGTTGCTCGCCTGCTGCCTCTGGACTATGGCCCCATGTTAAAAGCTTATATTTTCCTCTGCAGAAAGGCTTGTTTGTGCCTTTGTGCCTGGGTGTTCGGTAGATTGAATCTACTGAACCAACTCACGAATGAACGGACCACCTGGGTAAGGAGTGTGCCAGTGATTTACCTCCCAGAAGTTGCAGTTAACCGCAGCTTAATATGGATGAACACTGGGTGGCCGCTGTTCGTATAGCCGAACACGTGGCAGCGGCCATCTTAAACTCCCGAATGGCTAGCGGTGTTCAGCTCCAAACCTGTGGAACTCAAAATGGACTAAACGCACGAACACCGCTAAGCCGCCGACCTCCCTTCTCCTGCCTTCAGTCGTTTAGCAGAACGCCGGTCCATTTGGTATTTTAATGTGTGAATAGTGTTACCCCAGATAGCTATGCCATGGAGCCTATTCGTATACCAAAAGACAATGTGAAAGACTTTGGCTCCATGGCAATTGAACTGGATGTATGTGATCTGAGCGCCATTCGGTAATGTACCTGTTTTATGCAATGGCTGCACAGTTACATATTTTTATGTCTTTTTACTGCCATGTGGTTAATGGAGTTTTGCCTCTGTATTTGGAGATAATTTGATTACTTCCCAATTATCTCCAGGATAGAGGGGAAGGATTGTAATGTACTGTGGGAATGTTTTAACCCTGTATGCCTGTGATTGGTCATTTTACCATTTGTGTCCCAGTCTTCCATCTGTTCCCCTAGGGGAGTGTCCACCAGGTGGAAGACCTGCATAATACAGGGCAGGTAGCCCCAATAAATCAGACCACTGCTTGACCCTCAACACGGAGTCTTGTCTCGTTCTTGGGGGGAATTTACTGTATGCTGCTTCAGACTGATTGCCAGGAGTGTAAACTGTTTGTATGGTTTTTCCTGTTTGCAGTATTCATATGGTTCCGATTCGGGAGTTTAAAGCATTCGTATGGTTCCGATTCGGGAGTTTGAAGCATTCGTGTGTTTCCAGTTCGGGAGATTGGTTTCCTGCAGTAGCTGCCTGTGAATCTGGAAGGGAATATCTTCTAAATGGCTTTTAACCTCTTTTATGCCTGGGGGTGCCGTTACACATACGAATAATCCCCCCAAGTACGAGACAAGGCTCCGTATTGAGGGTCAGCAGGAATCTGGTTTAATGTGGGCTACCTGCCCATGTCACACATGTCATGTGTCCTTAAGGGGTTAAGCAATAACCCCTTACTTACCTTCAGTGCATAATATGTTTACACCATTTTGTCCCAGACGAATTACAATAACAATAATGCATAAACAAGCTTCAAGGCTATGCTACGACTCTTTCAGTAAAGAATATACTGTGGTAACCCTAAGTAGATATAGATGTTCAGACTTTAAGATGCCATCTTGACCTAAGTCAAGAAAATTTCCATGACTTGTGCACCTTTTAGTTATGGTCTTGTATTTTTGCCAAGTTAAGGGAGGTCCTAAAATGAATAAAGTAAAATAAGTACTTTTTCATATATTAACTACAGTGACCCTAAAATGAAGACACCTAAGATATAAATAGGTGCACTTTTAAATGTTAAGAGACAGATTAGAGACTTGGAGACAGACGCTGCTCCATCTTAAAATGACAGAGAGGCTGACATGATGACATGTTCAGGAGGGTATGATTTAGATTAGATTTGCTGATCCAGCTTCAGTGCACCTTGTGTCAATTGGAATGGACATCCTTTTTTATTTTGATAACAGAATATGTTACTGAGTGCACATTAGAAATGTTAAATATGATTCGAGGAGTCTATTTGTTAATGAACCAGTTTAAGTTATATCACATACAAAGCAGTTTAAGTTATATCACATACAAAGCATGCTAAAGATATTTATATTTCTTTGAGGTACACAACATGACATCAACATGACATCAGGTATGCAACATGACATGACATAACTCCATGTGCTGCCTTGAAAAGTTGGACACTTTTAATTGCATTGTTCATAACATTGGTTAGTATTTGAGGCTCTAGAGCAGGGATAGGCAACGTTTAGCACTCCAGATGTTGTGGACTACATCCCCCATAATGCTCTTACACCCATAATGCTGGCCAAGCACCATGGGATGTGTAGTCCAAAACATCTGCAGTGCTGAAGGTTGCCTATGCCTGCTCTAGAGCTCAGTGCCAGATGGTCTAAGGCTCTAGAGCTCAGTGCCAGATGGTGCAATTGATAGAGTGCAATTGGCGCTGTTGAATTATCCATTGCTTTTCTGTATCCCTGAAATAACAATTTGGTTATTGAGGAAGCCATTATAAATGAAAATGAGCCTCATCATGATGAGTTGATAAATACATTAAAGGGACACTCCAGGCACCCAGAACACTTCTGCCCATTGGAGTGGTCTGGGTGCCAACTCCCACTATTCTTAACCCTGCAAGTGTAATTATTGCAGTTTTTTATAAACTGCAATAATTACATTGCAGGGTTAACTCCACCTCTAGTGGCTGTCTAGTAGACAGCCACTAGAGGGCACTTCCTTGTCCACAGCACAGAAAACCTGTGCTAGAGCGTCGCTGGACGTCCTCATGCATGTGCATTCTTAACCCCGAAGTGCATAACTTTGCATTTCTCTATGTTAAATTTCATCTGCCATTTTAGTGCCCAGTCCCCCAATCTATCCAAATCCCTCTGCAGCAAGGCAATATCCTGCTAACATTTTATTACTTTACAAAGTTTTGTGTCATCTGCAAACACTGATACATGGCTTTTAATGCCCATTTCAAGATCTTTTATAAATATGTTAAATAGAAGCAGTCCCAAAACAGGACCCTGAGGGACACCACTTACCACTTTTGTCCAGCTTGAAAATGTACCATTAATGACAACTCGTTGTACTCTATCCTTAAAGGGACACTATAGTCACCTGAACAACTTTAGCTTAATGAAGCAGTTTTGGTGTATATAACATGCCCCTGCAGCCTCACTGCTCAATCCTCTGCCATTTAGGAGTTAAATCCCTTTGTTTATGAACCCTAGTCACACCTCCCTGCATGTGACTTGCACAGCCTTCCATAAACACTTCCTGTAAAGAGAGCCCTATTTAGGCTTTCTTTATTGCAAGTTCTGTTTAATTAAGATTTTCTTATCCCCTGCTATGTTAATAGCTAGACCCTGCGAGAGCCTCCTGTATGTGATTAAAGTTCAATTTACAGATTGAGATACAATTATTTAAGGTAAATTACATCTGGTTGAAAGTGAAACCAGTTTTTTTTTTCATGCAGGCTCTGTCAATCATAGCCAGGGGAGGTGTGGCTAGGGCTGCATAAACAGAAACAAAGTGATTTAACTCCTAAATGACAGTGAATTGAGCAGTGAAATTGCAGGGGAATGATCTATACACAAAACAAAACAAAATCTTGAAAAATTAAATACAGAGGTACACTTATTTCCCCACTTAGCTCCTTAAGTACTCGTGGGTGGATACCGTCAGGCCCTGGAGCTTTATTTACATTAATTTTCTTTTATAGCTGTAGCACCTTGTCTTGAGTTATCCAATCACAAGTTGCCATAGGACCATCATTAATATATACTGAAGAAAAATTGTTATTTAAAAGTTCTGCCTTTTCCTGGTCTTCATTGACTAACAGAACCAACTCTGTTTTCAGTGTACCTACACTTTAATTTTTTGTTTTTTTAGAATTGATGTACTTGAAAAAAAATTTGGGGTTGGTTTTGCATTCTTTGGCTATCACTTTCTCATTTTCTAGTTTAACCACTTTAATTGCCCTTTTTCAAGTATTATTAGCTTCCGTATATCTTATATAGGATGCCTCTGATTTGTCCAATTTAAATGCTTTAAATGCCCTTTTCTTATTTTTAATCTCTTGTTTTACTTCTCTACTAAGCCACATTGGTTTTAATTTGTTTCTTTTATATTTATTACCCAATGGTACATGCTGTGAAATGTACCTTTCTAATATTTGTTTGAATAGTTTCCATTTTTCCTCAGTGTTTTTATCACTGAGGAGTTCATGCCAGTCAATATGTTGAAGAGCTACCCTAATCTTATTAAAATTGGCTTTTTTAAAATTATACGTTTTAATATACCCCACATGCTTTTGCTTTTTTGAGTTTATTTCAAAAGTTACCATATTGTGATCACTATTTCCCAAATGCTCCCCTACTTGAATGTTGGTTAAAAGATCAACATTGTTTGTTATAACGAGATCCTTTCTAGTTGGTGCTTGTACCAGTTGTGAAATAAAGGTGTCATTTAACACATTCAAAACCCGGATTCCCCTTGCTGAAGTACTATTCCCTCTATCCCAATTTATGTCCAGGTTATTAAAATCTCCAATAATTAACGTGTTACCCCGATTTGCCACTTTCCCAATTTTCTCGACCAGCAGTTTTTCCTCATTAATATTTAAATTTGGTGGCTTATAACCTATTCCAACCAATAATGTATTTCCCTTTGTTTGCCCCAAGCAGATATCTACCCATAAAGCTTCCACATTTTTCTCATCACACTCCACATGCCTAAGATTTGACTTTAACTCAAATTTCTTTGGTGATAAATAATACATTTGGTGTGTGCACTTCTTATCTGAGAGTCAAATAGAACCGTCAAGTTACATCGCAGTTTTAAAAATTCTATTTTTTTTGGTGCTAAATAGTACATTTGGGGCCTGCACTTCATAACTGAGAGTCAAATAGAACCGTCAAATACTGCTGTGACATCGCAGTTTTAAAAATTCTATATTTATTGGTGCTAAATAGTACATTTGGGCTGTGCACTTCATATCTGAGAGTCAAATAGAACCGTCAAATACTGTGGTTACATCGCACTTTAAAAAATTCAAATTTTTTGGGTGCTAAATAGTACATTTGCAGCCTGCAGTGCATTTCTTGCAGTCCAATAAACAAAACAAAAATAAAAAAAAAATTGTTGACTATTGGCGGTTACATTGTCGCCTGACATAAACCATCTGTTAGTTTGGTGGGTGAATGCAAAGAATGAGGAGAGCGTCAAATAAGTGACGTGGCCCTGGTCGTCGTGGACCACCACAGCACGTCTCTGATGATGACGAAACACAGGTGCCAACTGCTGTGGCTTTCTGCAGTGTGCAGACCGGCAAGGAGGGCAGGGTTGAGGAGTGGGTTGAAGATTATGTGGAGGATGATGAGGTCCTAGACCCCACATGGAATGAAGGTCATGTTAGTGACATGTGCAGTTTGGAGGAAGAGGCGGTGGTCGCACAGAGGCACCAGCACAGCATAAGAGGGAGCAGGGTGCAAAAGTGGAGCGGCCATCCCCTAGATAGTACGCCTGCTACTGCCCACTGCACCCAAGGAGTTCCCTGGCGTGGCAGTTCTTCAGACAATGTGCTGACGACAACACACGAGTGGTTTGCACGCTGTGCAATCAGAGCCTGAAGCGAGGCATAAACATGCTAAACCTGAGCACAACCTGCCTGACCAGGCATCTACATGCAAAGCACGGGCTGCTGTGGAGTAAGCAGCTCAAAAACCCAGAAAGGACTCAGGCTCCTCCTGCTCCTCTATTCCCCTAAGCTTATTGCCACGTTGTGTCAATTTTATGCCCTTTATTTAGGGCCATGTTGTGCAAATTCTATGCCCCTAAAGCTTATTGCCCTTGTGTGCCAATTTTATGCCATTTTAGTGCCATGTGGTGCAATCTATTCCCCTAAGCTTATTGCCACATTGTGCCAATTTTATGCCCTTTATTTAGGGCCATGTTGTGCCAATTCTATGCCCCTAAAGCTTATTGCCCTTGTGTGCCAATTTTATGCCATTTTAGTGCCATGTGGTGCAATCTATTCCCCTAAAGCTTATTGCCATGTTATACCAATTTTATGCCTTAAAAACGTATTGCCACGTTGTGCCAATTTTATGCCACCTTTTTAGTGCCATGTTGTGCCAATGTATGCCCTTAAAGCATATTGCCATGTTGTGCCAATTGTATGCCCTTAAAGCTTATTGCCATGTTGTGCCAATCGTATGCCCCTAAAGTTTATTGCCATGTGATGCCAATCCTCTTCATCTGAAGCTGATTGCAATTTTGTTGTCCCTAAGGCTGATTGCCACATTGTGCCTGGTGAATATAAGAGCGGGACACAGCACTTCTACCTGTCAGACTCTACACGAGTCAGTGAGTAACCGTTTCTATGCAATGTTTCGCCAATTTTTTGCCCTTTTTAAAGTGCCATGTTGTGCCAATGTATGCCCTGAAAGCTTATTGCCACGTTGTGCCAATTGTATGCCCCTAAAGATTTTTGCCATGTGATGCCAATCCTCTCCATCTAAAGCTGATTGCAATTTTGTGCCAATTTTTTGTCCCTAAAGCGGATTGCCACATTGTGCCTGGTGAATAAAAGAGTGGGACACAGCACTTCTACCTGTCAGACTCTACACGAGTCAGTGAGTAACCATTTCTATGCAATGTTTTGCCCTTTTTTGTGCCATGTTGTGCCAATGTATGCCCTTAAACCTTATTGCCACGTTGTGCCAATTGTATGCCCCTAAAGTTTATTACCATGTGATGCCAATCCTCTTCATCTAAAGCTGATTGCAATTGTTTGTCCCTAAAGCTGATTGCCACATTGTTCCTGGTGAATAAAAGAGTGGGACACAGCACTTCTGCCTGTCAGACTCTACACGAGTCAGTGAGTAACCGTTTCTATGCAATGTTTTGCCCTTTTTTAGTGCCATGTTGTGCCAATGTATGCCCTTAAAGCTTATTGCCATGTTGTGCCAATTGTATGCCCCTAAAGTTTATTGCCATGTGATGCCAATCCTCTGCATCTAAAGCTGATTGCAATTGTTTGTCCCTAAAGCTGATTGCCACATTGTGCCCGGTGAATAAAAGAGTGGGACACAGCACTCCTGTCAGACTCTACACGAGTCCGTGAGTAACCATTTCTATGCAATGTTTTGCCCTTTTTTAGTGCCATGTTGTGCCAATTATATGCCCCTAAAGTTTATTGCCCTCACTTAGGACATGGTGGCCATACAAGTAAATACTTTATGTATGGCATACTTATGAATGGCTACCATGCCCTGATTTATTTTATTTGTTGTGTCTGTCCTAGATTTGGATCATTAAACCTTGTCTTTATAAATGTATCTCGATTAACAGTCTAGTTATCTATTCATATGCAGGATATTTGTTCTGAATTTAATAATTGTTTTTTTATGCAATGAATAAGTGTTTCATTATTTTTTAATATCTAGTAAAAAGAAACAAAGATATAATTCCTGGTAAACCAGGAAAAATAAATGGGTGGATTGGCGCTATTCAGAGAAGATGCAGCTACTCCCAAGTGCTACAGAATCACCAAAAAAGCACAATAGACATACATAGAAAATAGCAAATTGGATTTAGGGAGGTGCAACAGAAAATGAATAATGAACAGATTATACTTATATTCAGTGAATCCTGATTTCAACCTAGAATTCAAGAAAAAAGCATAGTATAATACTGTTACACTTAAAAAGCAGAGTGAAAACAGAGGTAATGGGTCACTCACGATCTGCAGAGCCTTAGGAAGCAGGCTCTGGCTGTAAAAGCATGTGAATAATGAGCTTATTCAAGCTATCTCCACTGGTTCTTGGTGATAAGGCACTTTCTCTCCCCACAAAGGACAACAGCAGAATAAAATAAAGTAAAAAAGTTTTACTGGTTAAAAAACAATAAGAGCAAAAAACAAATAAGAGCTCTTATTGTTTTTTAACCAGTAAAACTTTTTTACTTTATTTTATTCTGCTGTTGTCCTTTGTGGGGAGAGAAAGTGCCTTATCACCAAGAACCAGTGGAGATAGCTTGAATAAGCTCATTATTCACATGCTTTTACAGCCAGAGCCTGCTTCCTAAGGCTCTGCAGATCGTGAGTGACCCATTACCTCTGTTTTCACTCTGCTTTTTAAGTGTAACAGTATTATACTATGCTTTTTTCTTGAATTCTAGGTTGAAATCAGGATTCACTGAATATAAGTATAATCTGTTCATTATTCATTTTCTGTTGCACCTCCCTAAATCCAATTTGCCATTTTTTAATATCTACCTTAGTAATGCATGCATGGTTAATAAGAAAACCAGCAAAAACACCAGTTGGTGAAAAGAAAACCCCAAAAGAAGGATCTTCTGTCCAAAATGACAAAGGAGGAAACATTTTTGAAAATCCTTCAACAAGTTTTCAAGTTGACAATAGAAGAAAAATGGATGAAAATCCATCAAGTTTTCAAGTTGACAATAGAAGAAAAAATGATGAAAATCCTTCAAGTTTTCAATTATCAAAATGACGAAAATTAGTAAGAAAATATGATTCTGACTATTTAACCCGTTAACGCCGTTACGGTGTTCCATGCCGTCCCCATTATAATGGGCTTTAAAGCCGTTGCGGCGGCATGGAACGCTGTAACGGCTTTGAGCCCCAGGAGGTAAGTTATACTTACCTCCGCCGCAGTCCTCTTCTGGGGGGCTGCCTGACAGCCTAGGCAGCCCTCCCACGGCAAATGAGGCCCCCGGGGGCCATGTGATCGCTCTCAAAGAGCGATCACATGGCCCCCTATAGCTGGCTATGGATCTGCCAGCAGGGGGACTGTCTAAAATATCAGACAGTCCCCCTGCTGGTAAGAAAGTATAAAAAAAGAAATTAAACATGTTAAAAAATAAATTGAAAATATTTTTATATATATATAATATGTATATATATTATATATATAATATATATACATATTATATATATGTAACGTCATACAAAGTGTATTTTAATACTAATATAAGTATATATATTAGCATTAAAATACACTTAGAATGATGTTACATATATATATGTATATATATTATATATATAATAGATGTACATATATATATTATATATATATACGTATAATTAAAATAATAAATAAATAAAATAATTAAAATATTGAAACAAAATTTAATATAAATTATATATTCATATGTAATTTCATTCTAACTGTATTTTGTTATTAATATATATATATATTGGTAACAAAATACACTTAGAATGACATTCTATATATATCTATCTATATATAAAATACAAATAACCGCAAATATATATATATAGATAAATACATATTACATAAAAGATTACATTAGTATACACGTAGAATTTAAATACATATATATGTATATATATTAAAATTCTACATGTATATCTAAGTAATCTTTTAACATAATTATGTGATTTGATTAATTACAATTTGATTGACATGCCTGACAACACAGGGAGAAAGTGCAGAGAATTTAATTTGCAAGCACTATATTTGACCCTGTAATTCTCCACGACACCATAAAACCTGTACATAGGGGGTACTGTTTTACTCGGGAGACTTCGCTGAACTCAAATATTAGTGTTTCAAACTGGTAAATTGTATTACAACGATGATATTTTAAGTAAAAGTGACTTTTTTCGCATTTTTTTACAAACGAACGGCACTTTTATGGACTATATTATTGTTGTAATATGTTTTACTGTTTTAAAACACTAATATTTGTGTTTAGTGAAGTCTCCCGAGAATAACAGTACCCCCCATGTACAGGTTTTATGGCGTTTTGGAAAGTTAGAGAGTCACATATAAGGCTTGCGTTTCATTTTTTTCACATTGAAATTTGCTAGATTGGTTATGTTGCCTTTGAGAGCGTATGGTAGCCCAGGAATGAGAATTACCCCCATGATGGCATACCATTTGCAAAAGTAGACAACCCGAGGTATTGCAAGTGGGGTATGTCCAGTCTTTCTTAGTAGCCACTTAGTCACAAACACTGGCCAAATATTAGTTTTTTGCTTTTTTCACACAAAAACAAATATGAACGCTAACTTTGGCCAGTGTTTGTGACTAAGTGGCTACTAAAAAAGACTAAACATACCCCACTTTCAATACCTTGGCTTGTCTACTTTTTCAAATGGTATGCCATTATGGGGGTAATTATCATTCCTGGGCTACCACACCGTCTCAAAGGTAACATTACTAATCTGGCAAATTTCAATTTGAAAATGGAACGTTCTATATTTGACCCTGTAACTTTCCAAAACAACATAAAACCTGTTAATGGGGGGTACTGTTGTACTTGTGAGACATCGCTGATTACAAATATGTGCATTTTGTTGCAGTAAAACCTAACAGTATTATGACATTTACAGCTAAAATGTGAGGCGGAACTACACATTTTTAAAAAATAAATACATTTCTCACAGTTTTTTTTATTTTATTCATAATAAATTATATTCCATATATGAATAGTTAATGGTAAATTAAAGCCCTGTTTCTCCTGAACAAAATGATATATAATAAGTGTGGGTGCATATAATATGAAAGAGGGGAACTACGGGTGAACAGACATATAGCGCAAATTCCAGTTTTTGTTTACGTTTTGTTTTGATCAGAACGTGCACTATTGACTCCGTCCTGAAGGGGTTAAATTTGGATTTACATGGAATGGTGACAAAGGAGATCCACGTCCGCAATGTGTGATTTGTGGTGAAATTCTCGCAAATGAGAGTATGCAACCAAACAAATTACTTCGACATATTGAGACAAAGACAATATTGAGACAAAGCATGTACATTTGAAAAACAAGCCACTTAATTTTTTTAAAAGCAAGCAAAAAAAATGTAATGCGTCTAAAAATACGCTTTCTCATTTCACCAGTATTAATGAAAAAGCTATGCATGCCTCATACCTCGTTTGCGAATTGCAAAATCAGGTAAGCGCTGTGTCAGCGCTTTATAGAAAAATCTTATCCACCCAATAAGATCGTGAAGGCCTATATGAAAGTGCTTAGTTCTACCCATATACTTGAGCCTAGGTCTCAAGTTTTGAGCCACTCAAATGTGACCCTGACAGCGTCATCGACCCCTGAACATATATTCCACACAAATGAGCATTATATGATCCTTGAACTATTGGGAAAATCCCATGTCTCCACATTGAAAAGACCTAAGTACAATATCAGTACCAAAGAGGTGGGAAAAGGTTCTACACCTATATTCTCTACCACGTTTAATAAAGGTTTTGACGATATCATTAATATCTTTTATATGTATTGGCCTATTCTAACTAAGGACCCCTGGCTATCGTTTTGTATCTCTGAAGTCCCAAAGGTCACTTTCAGAAAGGCCCCAAGTCTAAAGAATATTCTGGCCCCCTCCAAATTACATCATTCTAGTGAGAAAAATAAAGGGGTACATAAAGATGAGTCACACCATATCAGTGAAATAAACAAAGCGGTGTATAAAGAAGGTGTTCCCAATAAATGTTGTGGTCGTAATATATGTCTTACATGCAAGTTTATTTGCTATCAGAGCTCCACGTTTAGCCCTTTTAAGAATTCTGATGTAATTTTTTCAGTTCAATCTGAAATCACTTGTAACACTTCGTTTGTGGTGTATCTATTAACTTGCCCGTGTGGGCGTCAATATGTGGGCCAAACCACAAGATCCCTAAAATGTAGATTTCGTGAGCATAGAACAGCCATCATTCGTAACGATACTAGGTCTTCAGTAGCCAGCCATTTCTCTATTTTCCACGAGAGTAATCCATCTGGTATACAGCTCATGGGGATAACCCATATTCCCCCCTACCAAGATGAGGCCAAAAGGAAAAGAGAATTGGTGAAATCCGAGTCAGTTTGGATTTTCAGGCTTGATACCATGACACCTAATGGTTTGAACGAAGAGTTAGAGCTCTTCTGATATATCCATGTTCACCCTTCTTCTTTTTTTCCTTTTAGGTGATAAGTACCCTAGTCTACTCTGGGCTCTCTTCACATTTATGTTTGGTGGGGATATCTGTTCTCTCTTTTATGTTATTAATATTTAATTTATTTTATCAACATATATATATTGTTTTTTGGTTACTGGTAGCGATATTCCAGAAGTACCCATGCTCTTTTTACTCCCTTGCTCCAATGAGTGACAAGTACCCAAGTCCACCCTGAGTTTCTTTTTCATTTATGTCTAGTGGGGAAATTATTATCTTATATAATCTCTCATATCAAGTTTAATAATTTCTTAGTGACCTCCCAAGTTCTACTAAGGGTCTCCTATTATATTAAGGGTCTCCTATTATATTTTGGAAAAATGAGGTCTGTCCCTTTAAATGGTGTTGTGATCGACCATTTATGCATTATATATAATTTTGTATTTTTTGCTTATTATTTTGTTTAAGTTAATTACATTTCAGTGCATAACTGTTATATATCATTAATTTGTTTTTGAGGAAAGTGTTTTTACCTTTCACTCACAGATGTGTATTATATTATTATTTTTTGCAATTTTGTTAAGTATATTTGATTGATTTACCTAATTTATGTGTTTTTTTTCCCCTCACATGTTTAATTGATTCATTACCTTGGAGGTATTTAAATCAGGTTGTCCTGCAGCTATCTAGTCTTGAGAAAGTCCCGTGGGCGGGACGAAACGCGTAGACGTGTCTGCACTTTGCTACTGGACCCACTTGGTATCCTTCGACTGCCTTTGAGTGCCGTTTTCCATTTTTTATTTTTTATTTTTATTTTTGTTGTGTCTTTGACTTTTCGGTGAGTGAGGGAGTAGAGGACTTTCGGATACCTTTCAGCTGTTCCATCTAACTGTACTGCGGTCTTTTGAGAAGATTCCGACCGCGGTATATGTTTCCAGCTCGTGTGTGATCTACCAGCCGTATCTGTGGGTGGTCTGCCTTAATTACACCGCGGTCTTTTTTGAAGATCCCGACCGCGGTGCATATCATCAGTTCCGACGGATCCCCTTTGGAGTAGGTCGGAGGCTTGCTGCACAGAATTCCCACCCTCCTTTACATATTTTATATTTTTCTTTTTGTTCTCTCTTCAAGTATCGATCTCCATTTACATATACCTCGGTGGGGGGCCCACACCGAGGCAGGTACTATTATCATTGTTTTTTATATAATTTTTTTGTGTTTTACATATATCTTTTGTGATTTCTTTTTTCACTTATACTGTGTCACCTTTTAGGCAGCAGTGTTGATACTCTCTTGTTTACCATGTACTTGTAATACACAGTTCATTGGTATACCCTTTATAATAGTAGGTTCCTATAGTTATACCTATAATATACAGTTCATTGGTACATCATTAACATTAGTGGGTTCATGTATTCACTGTGATTTTTATTTTTATTTATTTAGTGTTTTGTTTTGATTTATCTTAACTATATTTATTGTATATGAGTTTTACCTCAATAAATACAGCTTATATATTTTCTTAATATCTATTTCTGAGCGCACATACTTTTTTATTTTTTGAGCTATCACTCAATTTTAGTCGCTTGTGAACGTATGTAGCTGCCAGTTTTTATTATTTGTTATTCATTACACCTTGTATTTACTTTTCTATCAGGTAAGCCTCACAACATTGGCGAGTCATTGGTTCTACCAGCGATAAAAGATGCTGTTGGAGTTATGTTTGGTGACAAGAGTTTAAAAGAAGTTGAATTAATTCCAGTTTCCAATAACACTGTTAAACGCAGAATTGATGAAATGTCTGAGTGGGTAGAAGATTAACTTATCAACAGAGTTAAAGCAAGCAGATTTTTTTCCCTGCAATTAGATGAGTCAACATCAAAGGGGCAAAGTACTAACAAGACTTGTTGAACTCTGAGAAGAAGTCGCAATGTTTCTGGATGGACAAAACTATTACACAAAATCTTTGTATGATGATGTAATAAGTGGGGGGGGGATGTGATTAACAGCCAAACTGTATGCCAATGAAGTGTTATTGTGTTCTAATACAGGGATTCAAGCCCCCATTCTACCCTTAGGCAATAATGGAGTCCTATGTGAATCACATGTCCTTTCACCAGGCAAAACCAGTTGGGTTGTTGATAAACTCCTCCTCCATTCCCTTCCAATGCAATACCCCTTCCCCCAGGAGGCACTCTGGTTCTTTTATATCCTAAGGGATTGACTAAGGGAGGTGTGTCCAGCAGAAGGAGGGGCTAACCTGTTTAAAGCCCTGTGAATAGCACATTTTCTCTCTTTTTGAATTACCTCTCTTTGAATTACCTCTCTTCACCTTCCCTCTCTCTCTCCCCTCTCCCCAATATACACACCCTCTCTCTTACTCTCAGCTGACGATCAATGGAGTGGTAACTGTATCATGTGTCTATGCCTGTTTTACTATGTTAATTTAGCCTACTTTCCATTCAGTCAATGATTAGTTTTAGTAGCAACATATACTAGCCTATTTCAAATGTATATGTATTGTTTATTTGTTTAATTAGCCTCTCTTAATAAATATTATTGAATTGCCGAAAGCAAGGAGTGTGGACTCTGACTTTACACTCGGTTTTTAAGTTATTATTTTAAGTTATTATTTTTAGTTATTAATGTTATTATTAATTCCAAGTTTATTCCAACTTATGAGTTAAACGTTTATTACATTTGGCGAGCCATGTTATTATTTTCTACCACCTTTTAAGATCACTTGCAAGGGGGGAAAAATCCAGTCTTCTCCAGATACATGTGAGCTATAAAAGGGGACAAAATAACCGAACCAATTTTTGTTTTATTTTTTGTGAGCGTTTTCGGCAATAAGTCCAGGGCCAGGACGTGCGTGATCCTACAGAGGCAACCAGAGTGAGACGCAGTTTGTAAGCCGGCCATCACTTCTGGAGGATCGGAGATAGCCAGACCAAGGATTCAAAGTGGGGTGCACACCATTTGATTTGCCTGCAGTCTAAAGACACAACTCGTGCAAGTACTTTTAGCTTTATTTTAAGTAAGAATGGAAATTGTAGCAGAGTATGCAGCATCTAGCAGTTTTGATCCACTAATGTTTGAAAATGAATTTAAGAAAATGCATAGCATGTGGTTACAATGTGAAAAGAGAACATGAGAGTAGACAACAAAAATTTGTGTTTGAATAAGGATAAGCAGAAACTCCAAAATTGCATGAAATTGTTGATGTTATTAAGAAACCAGTTAAATAGGATTCTTTTGGGGCACACTACTGTGGTCTGTATACAAAGTAGTAATCAGAAATATAGTGATTGTCTAACATGTGGCTTAACCCCTTAAGGACACATGACGTGTGTGACATGTCATGATTCCCTTTTATTCCAGAAGTTTGGTCCTTAAGGGGTTAAATGCGGACTATGTAAGTACATTGGAGGACAATTATGAAGCGAGAGGAGAGCTAATTTCATCGCTTAGAACAGGTTTAGCTGCACAAATTCCAGTTGCTGTATGTGGCCATGGGGATATGTGTGCAGAGGAAGAAGAGGCATCTGGTATTGCAGAAAATGAGGACCAAGGGGTAAACAGGGGAAACCTTGTAATGGATGGGTTTGATATTAGTGGTATTCCGGTATTAACCCCCCATATAACTAAGCCAACAACATCACCTTTTAGGGACCCTTTGTCCATTACACCGGGTGTTAAAAGCAGGGCATCTGCCACCCTGCAGACTGCGTAAATTCTACAGCAGCAAGATAGGGATAAAGTAATGAAACAGCTTGTCAAATTAAAGGACCACTATAGTGCCAGGAAAACACTTGTTTTCCTGGCACTATAGTGCCCTGAGGGTGCCCCCACCCTCAGGGACCCCCTCCCGCCGGGCTGGATGGAGAGTAAAGGGTTAAAACTTACCTTCATTCGCCGGGTGGGGAGCTCTCCTCCTCCGATCCTCCTCCTCTCCTCCTCTCCTCCCATTCGGCTGAATGCGCATGCGCGGCAAGAGCTGTGCGCGCATTCAGCCGGTCTCATAGGAAAGCATGATCAATGCTTTCCTATGGACGCTTGCGTGCTCTAGCTGTGATTTTCACAGTGAGAATCACGCAAGCGCCTCTAGTGGCTGTCAGTGAGATAGCCACTAGAGGATTTGGAGGCTGGATTAACCCATTTATAAACATAGCAGTTTTTCTGAAACCGCTATGTTTAAAAAAAAAAAAATGGATTAACCCTAGCTGGACCTGGCACCCAGACCACTTCATTAAGCTGAAGTGGTCTGGATGCCTAGAGTGGTCCTTTAAGATCCATTTTCCCCCCATATGACTGCAAAATAGATGTAATTTCAAACATGCTGAGGGGGTAACCCTTGGTAGAAGTGAACGAACCAGAAGAATGGGTAGTATACCAATGTAGGGGTACAGGGAGCGTATAGAAGGTATTATGGATTTTAATACCAAAATATATTGAAAAAAACAATCCAAGAAAGAATAATTAAAAAATAAAAATAATAAAGAATTTATTGAAAGAAAAGTATATATGTTAAAAATTGCCTGTCAACTTGGCAATCACCTGGAGTGTCCCACACTAATAAATAAAGTGAGAAAACCTAAAGTAATGAAAGTAAGGATAATGATGAATAAAATAAAATGGCTTGATAACTCTGGATTCAGGGAGTTCCAAAGTTGCACTCAAATGAATATATGTAGAACACACGTCTGTGTTAAAAAATATAATAATAAATATTGAGAGGGGAAAATTGTGAGGTGCTAGAAGGAGTGTGGAAGGCTAGCAGAGCCTGTGTATGTATAGTAAAAAGGGTTGCCTCGATAGATAGAGAGATCTTGATACAGAGTCTGTGCACAACAGGATCAGAGGATTGGCATGTGTATTAACATGTTAAAATATATCAGAAAAAGTTGCCAATGTTGCGCACAGTCTGTTCGTTGTGGGTAATAAGTGTCGATAAAAATAGCCAGCACTGCAAGTAGCTGGCTAAATCGATTGGCATGTATTTTGCAGATATAATAATTCGTCAAAAGTGTATCGTACGTCCTATCTGTACACGGTGCATGTAGGCTAGCCGTGAATATGAATAACCACTGAGCACTGTGATTTGTTGCAATTCCCAATTCAGTATACGTAGGGACAGTGCATCAATGCGTACTATCAGTAATCCTGTCTATACTTGGTAGAAGCAGACTAGTAATGGATTACTGTAGCTGCAGGGTACACCTGTCACATTGCCCCATATAATAGGAAAAATGCTGGGCAGTATAGTAGTCTCTTGATGATTGAGGAGAATTGGATCTATAGTCAAAGTGCTGGGTAACTAGATATTAGCGCTGGAGCAATTGCCATTAAAGCACAGAATACAGAAAGAAAACACACTTGACGATTTTCCAGATATGGCAATTCGTCAAAAGGTGTTTATCAATCATATGCCCGTTCACGATGCATGTGAGCTGGCCGTGAGTCTCCGTAACCAATGGGCACTATAAGCACTATAGAATTGTAACAATTCCCCATTCCATATGCATAGAGACAATGCAACACTTTATGCTATCAGTAGTCCTGTCTGTTCGTGGCAGAGACAGACTAGTGATGGATAACTGTAGCTGCAAGGTGCAGAAAACCTGTCAGATGGTGGGGTTAGCTAGATATTAGGACTAAGAGAATTACTGCTGGTAACACAGGATGCAGAGAAATCCACACTTGTAAAATACTCATAAGGAGGCAGGGGAGAAATAGAAGGAGATGGAGAGAAATATGATAAGGAGCCAAGGCTACTAGGTAAGTAGTCCGTAGATAATCCCCCCGTGCCTTCAAGGGCACCTAAATCCAACCCCCTGGATAAATGTACGAGAAGGAAAGAGTGCAAAATTTGAGAACAGATATTGTGGGTACGATGAGCCGCAAGGTAATTCCTTTGACGCGCGCGTTTTACCCGACCTGGCTCGTCCCTTCTGACGAGCCAGGTCGGGTGAAACGCGCGCATCAAGGGAATTACCTTGCGGCTCATCGTACCCACAATATATGTTCTCAAAATTCTATAGTGCTTATAGTGTCCATTGGTTACGGAGACTCACGGCCAGCTCACATGCACCGTGAACGGGCGTATGATTGATAAACACCTTTTGACGAATTGCCATATCTGGAAAATCGTCAAGTGTGTTTTCTTTCTGTATTCTGTGCTTTAATGGCAATTGCTCCAGCGCTAATATCTAGTTACCCAGCACTTTGACTATAGATCCAATTCTCCTCAATCATCAAGAGACTACTATACTGCCCAGCATTTTTCCTATTATATGGGGCAATGTGACAGGTGTACCCTGCAGCTACAGTAATCCATTACTAGTCTGCTTCTACCAAGTATAGACAGGATTACTGATAGTACGCATTGATGCACTGTCCCTACGTATACTGAATTGGGAATTGCAACAAATCACAGTGCTCAGTGGTTATTCATATTCACGGCTAGCCTACATGCACCGTGTACAGATAGGACGTACGATACACTTTTGACGAATTATTATATCTGCAAAATACATGCCAATCGATTTAGCCAGCTACTTGCAGTGCTGGCTATTTTTATCGACACTTATTACCCACAACGAACAGACTGTGCGCAACATTGGCAACTTTTTCTGATATATTGTTATATATTGTTACATGTTAGTACACATGCCAATCCTCTGAGCCTGTTGTGCACAGACTCTGTATCAAGATCTCTCTATCTATCGAGGCAACCCTTTTTACTATACATACACAGGCTCTGCTAGCCTTCCACACTCCTTCTAGCACCTCACCATTTTCCCCTCTCAATATTTTATTATTATATTACACAGACGTGTGTTCTACATATATTTATTATTATATAACACAGACGTGTGTTCTACGTATATTCATTTGAGTGCAACTTTGGAACTCCCTGAATCCAGAGTTATCAAGCCGTTTTCTTTTATTCATCATTATCCTTACTTTCATTACTTAAGGTTTTCTCACTTTATTTATTAGTGTGGGACACTCCGGGTGATTTCCAAGTTGACAGGCAATTTTTAACATATATACTTTTCTTTCAATAAATTCTTTATTATTTTTTTTTTTAATTATTCTTTCTTGGATTGTTTTTTTCAGTATATTTTGGTATCAAAATCCATAATACCTTCTATACGCTCCCTGTACCCCTAAATTGGTATACTACCCATTCTTCTGGTTCGTTGATTTCAAACATGTCCAACTTTGAATCTGCAGTCAAACAATATATGCTCTCTCCTAAAGAGGCATGTATTATGCTTAAAATGTGGGCACCAAGCAGCATTGCATGCAGACTAAATTCACCCATAAGTGGGCACATTAATCGGGATCAAGATTGGTTCAAAGATGACAAATGGGGGACAGAAGGAGACAGGCTTAGAGCTATCTCCAAATTTATTACCGGAGAAAGAGATTTAGACAGTCATTCACTCGCTGAAATGAAGGTAAACCTTCAAGGTTGATCCTTGGGTTTTGCGTCTAAATTTGAACAAGTGTACAGACTAACCCACCTTATACCACAAGACCAAACCCCTCCTGATTTACTGCAATACCTGATAAAAAAAAATCACTTATTTAGATCCCGGAGTGCAAATGATAGCAGAGGAAAAAGACACTCAGGAAGGAGTTTAAACAATTATAGGAAAAGCCAGGCAAAATTTTATTAGGAAAGGTGTCTCAGGACATCACAAGGTTGCAATTATGGCTACTAATGAAGGGAGGCAAGCTCTCCCAGAGATTCCATTCAGAGGGACTTGTTATTATTGCACCAAAAGTGGTCATAGACAGAAAGAGTGTAGAAAGGCAAAGATAGACCAAAGGGTGACTAAGGGATTGTATGCTTATCCCTTTGGGCCTTTCAAAGAAAGAATAGATCAAAAGGTACATGATAAGATTGACCGAAATAAACCCCCAGATAAAACAGGTCAGGGACGCCATTCTCACCCCCTGCCGAAGACCAATCTATATGGTCCTGCGCGGGAGGCTCTGAGAATGATGACTGTACAGGGAACAGTGACTAGCAATTCTAAAATGAATGAAGAGTGTGCAGTTCCTGTAATTTCATTTTTGAAATAACTATCACTGGATGACCATGCAGGATGCCCTTACGTGAATGAAATTATGGCAAGACAACAGACTAAGATTTGTACTAACACAGAAGCTTCAGTGACACTTACTGACCGATCACTAGGTCCCCCTTCTGGGGCAAAACAACAACATATGAATTTATTAAGGGATTTTTTTTTTACTTAATTGCATAATTCTGGAGTCAAGCTAAACACTTCAAAGGTTGCTCACACAAAAGGTAACATTTTTGGGAGTAGCTATCACAACTGCCCAATTAAAGAAAGAGTGATAGCAATCTTACAAGTCTCCAGACCTTTTAACAAGCAATCCTTGAAAAAGTTTTGTTGGACTTGTACATTTTTCAAAGCAATTTGACACACGCCCTATTTGTATCCATAGTGACATTGCTTATGCCACCAGATCAAACTATCTGTCCCTATGGAATCTTGGGAAACTGGTTGGATGGGGATCAAAGCACCCCCTCCAGTCATTAATTGCAAAGGTAAACACTTATGTACAAGTGAATTTGTTAGCAAAGGAGGCTGTGTTAGATGGAGATCAATGGCATTTACATGTAAAAGACCCTGAGATACAACAAGCATGGGAGGAGCACTTCACATGCAAAGAACTAATTACTGATAGCCAAGATTGTTGATCAAGGTTCTGAAGTGCCATATTTAAAAGCAGAACTGAATAGGAATCCTAATCTTTCTCTTTTATTACAGAACCATCAAACACTTCAAAGTGGTTATTCTATAAAAGAAGGGTTGTTATGTTAAAGTATATCCATGCCCTAAGCAACAAAGGCCTATGCATCAGAGAGTGCCAGTTGCAGGCAGCCCCTGGAAGTCAATACAGAATGATTTCATAGGTGCACTTACACTGTCTCATGTCTCATGTATGGTCCCAACAAATTGTAACATTTTATCTACTCCTCAAACTCTGTTTGAGAAAGGGGGGTAGGCTTAATAAAGATTCAAAATTTTAGCAAAATTATCCCTGGGATGCAAATTGGGAAGAGCCCTATGTAATCCTAGAAACATTGGGCAAAATAACCGATACGCCTTCTTGATCTCTTACAGATTTTTCCAAAAGTACCGAGACATGAATGTCACTCAACATGCTAAAACTCACCTGGAAATTGATGGAACAGCTTGTCACAGGCCAAAGCAACAACAGCATTATCTATGCAAATGCAGCTCTATTTACCAAAGACTTAACAGAGGACAGCAGTGACAATCTACAAGTTCCATATGTAGATGTGACATTTATTTTTGGGTGGGTGGTCAAGATTGTTTGGCTAAAGCAGCGTTATTCTTTCAAGGGATTTTGGAAAAGACAATAAGGGAAATTAAGAACATTGGGAATGTATATGGACTGGTTGAGGAAAATGGGAATGTATATGGACTGGATGGGGAAAATTGGTTGTAGATCTGGAGGGAGGAAATATTAACATCAAATGAAATGTTATGAAATGTTAGTAACCCTATTTATAATGTTTACAGCAATCTTAGAGAGTATCATATAACACAAATTAGAGTGGATACATTAATCGTAAAGGGGATAAATTGGGACACAATAGGGGTGGGGAAGTGAAGGTCTTGTTGAATGTAGAGGAAGAGATAGAGCCTACAATCCTGACTCCTCCTTTCACCTATATTAATACAACTCCTTCACGAATGGATAATGGGAGCAGACCTAAGTGTCAGGAGATTACAGTGGTCTCTAGTGGTAATTTCCAAATATGTTCACTGAGACCTACCCCTATAGTCAGGAATGTTACTTTCCAATTGATTCGACTAACAGATTGGCTAGTTTCATCACACTTTCAGAACTGTTCTAGGGTCACATCCACTATTAATAAGGCTTTAGTCAGATGGGTGACAAGAAGTAGAACTAGGAATAGGAGGGTTGTCTTGGGTACGGTTCTGGGAGGTGTGGGCACTGGGTTGGGTTTTGTAAATGTAATTGAAAACTAGAAGAACATTTACAAACCTGTGCTGAATGTATTTATACTGAGTTCTTTCACCAACAACAAGAACTTTAACTAACTGAACATTTATTTACTGACATGGCTAGTACTACCTGGTGAAAAAAAAAACAAAAAAAAAAACCCCCAAAAATCCCCAACTCATTTCTGAACCAATCATCATGGGGTACTGCCGTGGAAAATGTATTTATTCGCCTATTTCTTATTGTATTGTGTGTTTTCTGTAGTATGCATTGTTAATCAGGTTGGTATGTGTTGTTACTTGAAGTCATTGATTGCCAGAGTATATCATCTCCAATATGATGTGTAAATGGAAAGAGCTCTATTGAGACAATGGGCTGTGCATTCACATAAGTAGATACACTGCAGGATGCATTCTCTGTCTCTCTCTCTCTCTGGTGGGTTTTATAGAGTCTAAGTGTCTCATCCACTTCATTGCCAATAGGAGGGATGTAATAAGTGGGGGGATGTGATTAACAGCCAAACTGTATGCCAATGAAGTGTTATTGTGTTCTAATACAGGGATTCAAGCCCCCATTCTACCCTTAGGCAATAATGGAGTCCTCTGTGAATCACATGGCCTTTCACCAGGCAAAACCAGTTGGGTTGTTGATAAACTCCTCCTCCATTCCCTTCCAATGCAATCCCCCTTCCCCCAGGAGGCACTTTGGTTCTGTTACATCCTAAGCTTGACTAAGGGAGGGGTGTCCAGCAGAAGGAGGGGCTAACCTGTTTAAAGCCCTGTGAATAGCACATTTTCTCTCTTTTTGAATTACCTCTCTTTGAATTACCTCTCTTCACCTTCTCTCTCTCCCCGCTCCCCACTATACACACCCTCTCTCTTACTCTCAGCTGACGGTCAATGGAGTGGTAACTGTATCATGTGTCTATGCCTGTTTTACTATGTTAATTTAGCCTACTTTCCATTCAGTCAATGATTAGTTTTAGTAGCAACATGTACTAGCCTATTTCAAATGTATATGTATTGTTTATTTGTTTAATTAGCCTCTCTTAATAAATATTATTGAATTGCCGAAAGCAAGGAGTGTGGACTCTGACTTTACACTCGGTTTTTAAGTTATTATTTTTAGTTATTAATGTTATTATTAATTCCAAGTTTATTCCAACTTGTGAGTTAAACGTTTATTACAGATGAGAAGTTTGTTCTGAAGCTCACTTATTTGGCAGATATATTTTCTAAATTAAATGAACTAAATTTATACTTACAAGGAATGGATGGATCTGACATATTTGCAGTACATGATAAAATTTGAGGTTTTACCAAAAAAAAATTCTTTATGGGAAAGAAATATTAAACACCAAAACTATGATTGTTTTGAAACATTCGCAACTTTTATAATTGAAAATCAAGTGACACCAGCAGACGACTTAATCTTGGTGATACTTGCATATCTAGACTGGTTGAAAGAAAGTTTTGATAATTATTTCAGTGAAGAAATAAGGAATTGTGAGAAAAACATCTGGATTGTGAATCCATTTTGGAGTGATGATGTGGCTACTGGTATATCTACGATGGCAGACGAAGAACTAATTGATTTATCCGAAGACATTTTCCTGAAAATGAATTTTGATCGTAAAAAATTGATACCGTTTTGGCTGTCAGTTCAAAACACTTATCCTACTCTTTCTACCACAGCTTTAAGAGTGCTGCTTCTTGTTACTACTTTGTACATGTCTGAAATTGGATTTTCGGCAATGATAGCAATCAAAAACAAGTTTAGAAATCAACTTCAATTATCAAACACCTTGCGTCTAAAAATAACAAATGTCAATGTAGATGTCAAAGACGTCATCAGTAAAAATAGAAAACAAGCCCATTCTTCACATACACCTCATTATGTATCTGCTTAATATTTAGGAAAATGAATGCTACTGCACTTCAAAAGATGATGCAAAAGAAAAAAGATTACATACAATTGAGGCTTGAAGGAACGCTACAGGGCAGCGTTCCCAGCTTTGTGCAGAAATAAATGTCACCACAGTTTGTAACCACAAGTCCTTAATATGAAGTAGATGGATCCACCTAAGAAGTCTGACATACTTACTGCTACCTGGAAAAAAACTTTAATCCTACACTTGTCTTCAGTCGAAAGCCAAACTATTCAGCCATCTCTGCTATAAAACTTCTATAAAAATGTCACCACAGTTTGTAACCATAAGTCCTTAATATGAAGTAGATGGATCCACCTAAGAAGTCTGACATACTTACTGCTACCTGGAAAAAAAATTTAACCTTATACCTTGTCTTCAGTTAAAAAAACAAACTATTCAGCCATCTCTGCTATAAAATTGCTGTCTTGTTCATATCTTGATTCTAAGTACTACTAATTGCCTTTTTTCTGACTAATTTGTATTAAGCAAATATTACATAATTATCAAAGGAAGAATAGTTTAATTTTCACTGGATTAACCATTTAAATTCTTCTGATAAGAAAGACGGTTATGATGCTTTTTTGGATTAACCATTTCAGTCCTCCCGCTAAGAAAGACTGTTATACTTTATTTTGGATTAACCATTTAAGTCCTCCTGCTAAGAAAGACTGTTATACTTCCTTTTGGATTAACCATTTAAGTCCCCCTGCTGAGAAAGACTGTTATACTTCCTTTTGGATTAACCATTTCAGTCCTCCTGCTAAGAAAGACTGTTATACTTTCTTTTGGATTAACCATTTAAGTCCTTCCGCTAAGAAAGACTGTTATACTTTCTTTGGGATTAACCATTTAAGTCTCCCTGCTGAGAAATACTGTTATACTTCCTTTTGGATTAACCATTTCAGTCCTCCTGCTAAGAAAGACTGTTATACTTCCTTTTGGATTAACCATTTAAATCCCCCTGCTGAGAAATACTGTTATACTTCCTTTTGGATTAACCATTTAAGTCCTCCTGCTAAGAAAGACTGTTATACGTCCTTTTGGATTAACCACTTAAGTTCTTCTGCTGAGAAAGACTTATGTTTCTTTTGGTATTAACCACTTAAGTCCTCCTGCGGAGAAAGACAGATTTATTTTTTGGATTTACCACTTAAATTCTCTTGTTATGAAGGACTTTTATATTTTATTTTTTTGATTGACCATAAGTATTCCTGCTGAATCAAGACGTCTGCCAAGACATAAACAAGTAAGCTCCTGTTTGAATTTTGTTTCTTAACGTAACACATATTTATATATTAAGTGTATTCAATAATACATTTAAAAAGTAGTAAATTGATATTTTTAATTTAACATCCCTCTCCCTTTAAAATATGCATTATTATTATTATTTGCATTTATATAGCGCCAACAAATTCTGTAGCGCTTTACCATATTCAATTTCAAGCAAGTGGGTCCTGAAAAATAACTATATTCAAAAGTGGGTCTCGGCCCAAAAAAGTTTGGGAAGCCCTGACCTAGTCCATATCAGATTACTCTAGAAAGCTATATAGATATTAGTTGTTATAAATATGTTTTTAAATATCTGTTTCCTATTGGCTGATCAAAGTTTTGGCGCCAATTTTAAATTTACGTATCCTTATATAAATGTTCTATGCCAGGTATAATGCTATACTACCATTTTGATAAAGCCTTAAAAGTGAAATGCTTTAATGGTTTTAAATTGTGTATTTTAACAATAAAAGTCTTTTGGTTACCCTTTTAACCCCTTAAGGACCAAACTTCTCGAATAAAAGGGAATCATGACATGTCACACATGTCATGTGTCCTTAAGAGGTTAAAAGGACCAATTTTCATTTTATTGGATTTTATATGCACTGTTTATTTTTATTCTTCCTGGCATTTTTTATTGTATCCTGACTCAAGAAATCCTAGGTGGGGATCATTCCACCAACGCTGTATTGATAGAGCAGTACTTCCTGCTCTATAGTTGTGAGTATATTTTATTTCTCATCTTTTATATATTGAGAGCACAATTGCTGTTTTTTATATCCTTTGGAGCACTGAACAAACCAGGCCGGACTGACTGACACACCTTTCCAGTACATCCTTTAGTGTGGATTATACCGCTATACACCCTCCATCCCAGAGCTGGTTAGAGCTCTCACAAAATGTGAGTGTATTACCTCCCTTTACCATTGGGTTTTAACCATATTACACTATCGGCTGCCTGTCGTGTTTTCCTTTTGTCTTCACATATACGGATATTTTACCAATCCGGACGGAACTCCCGAGGACTGTACCCCCACCCTATCCAGATATTTCAGTGGGACTTTTATATGACTTTATAGATTTTATTATCCGGACGATCCTTCATCTATTTTCATTCTGTTGTTTGAAGTGAGACTTTTGTTATAGGCCTACCTGTTGTTGTATATCCATTTAGACCATTTGGTCCGTTTTTATTGTTATAGACTACTGCTTTTTGCTCTTAGCGCAGCCCTTTACTACTTCTGATTTTTATTATAACCAGTCGTGTTCTGTTATGTACATTTACTTAGATAAATCATGTTACATGAGAAGATAGCATGATTTCCATGGAGAGATGTAAAAAAATGTGATGCACCATAACATACAGAAAATTAACAAAGCTTTGTGCTACATATGTTTCAAAACCATATAATGCATGAAACATTGACAATATAAATACATAGCAATCTAAGTAATATGAGCAATATAAATATAATAAAACCATGTTTGTAGCAATTATTTATAATATTCATGGATAACAAAGTGCATGGAATGCTCAAAAAGAACATTACCTTATTTTTATGATGTGTTATAAAAATAGCTATCAGTACAGAGGTCAGGATAAAGCTGAAATATGTGAGTGCTAGCAACAGTCTAATAACCTGAATCAAAAAGACAAAGAGTTGCACATTAAATGTGCACTCTAACATTAGAACATCTTATATCAATTCTTAAAGGGTTTAGCAGATATACCCCAATTGGTAGGCTGTTTAGCAGATATCCCCTATGAATATATTAATTTAATATTAGTATACATTTTTTTTTCAATAAGGGAATATCTCTAAAAATAGCTTTAAAAAGCTACAGATCTATTTTTTGCAGTGTTTGAAAGCCATCCTCTTTCTCCCAAGCTCAGACATTCTGTGGCTGTCCAATCACAGACTTTCCAATGCAGCAAAGCCATTAATATGAGCAAGGTATGGCCAGTCTGCATGCAGTGGGATTATGTTTTTTTCAGAGGTAGGTCATGTTTAGAGAGAATGCATTTTCACCTTTATATTGTTGAGTAAGGTGGATTAGAAAGGTATCCATGTATAGAGCAGGAACTTATCTAGACTGCAAGGTCGTTTGAGCAGGGTCCTCGTCTACCTATTGTTCCTGTGTCACTGTGTAATGGTCTTATTTATTGTAAATCCCCCCCCCCCCCCTTTCATAATATTGTAAAGCGCTGCAGAATTAGTTGGCGCTCTATAAAAAACAATAATAACTAGGTTGTTTAGATTTATTCACTAAGTATAGTATTTTCGTGAACTGATAAATCCTAATCACCACATTTAGGCTATTATACCTAAACCGTGACTATTGCTTGTTTGGAAAAGGCTTCCAATCTGCATTTTCAAAATTCGGCATTTTTTATTCTTCAGATCACTACAATGCTATCTTTAGCGAATACACAAAAGGGAAAAAGATTTACTCAAAGTATGCCAGTCAGGGCAATGTGTCATGTGACACTCATGGACAGACAACATTTAAGACAGAATACAGTTAAGAAGTCTAGTAACTGTATTAAAGTCTGAGTTTTTTAATATACCCAAATATCATCCAAAGGGTATCTGCATCTTTTCAAATAGTTTTTATTGAAATTTTTATTTATAATAAAATGAATAATCAATATGAAACAAATATGCAATGTAATAGATAATTATCCGGTAGTAGTAAATTATTAACTCAATTATGGGATATTATGGTACACAACATTTTGGTACACAGTTGTACCTCTGTCTGATGTCTTTTTCTCTAATATCCCATTCATGTCTAAGAAGGTGAAGTGTATTGGATGGGGTTTTGTGTGTGTTAGAGGTTCAATGTGCGTTATTGAATGAGATAACCAGTAGTCTATTAAAATTGGGAACATCTACTTTCAACACTGATACTGGAGATGCACTTGACCTTAATGAAGATAGTCTAATTTTCCTGTACATAGCTTTGATTGTAGCTTTTTGTGGATGGGAACATGTGTGCAAAATGTGGTCTTTAAGGTGGGGACAGCCACAGCACTACAGCATTGGCAGCATGGAAATAATTGATGAAATCTGGCAAGACCATAACTCCACTAACCCTGGGCTTTTGCAATTGTCAGAGATATTGTGTAGGAAAGCAAATACATATATATTGTGGGATAAAACTAATACTTGCATAATGGCAAAAATACAATTTAGCTAATATGCCATGAGGTGCCTAAAATGAAGAAAAACCAGATGTATTTCTCAATGTTTTGCTTTGCCTAGCTTAAAGAGTCAGATAATGCAAATACACCTGGGTAAACAAAAGATAAGAGTGAAGACAAGTATCTTAATTAAAAAGTATTTGTTCAACAAACACACATAGTTATTGCTACAAGGTATTCCTATATCCAAAATAGGAATATGTCATATTGTGACAAAAGCACTTTTGTCACTGGTGTTTGGAGGGGCCTGCTTGCCAGCCTCTTATCCCAGGACTATGGCCCATATGTTAACATGGGTCTTAGGGCTATGGAAAGGGTTGTTCGTGCCTTTTCCCTGACATGGTTCGGTATTTCGGATTACCGAACAAATTGTCAAACAGCCAGACCACCCGCAAGTGGGGTGTGTCCCTCATTTACCTCCCAAGAGCTGTGGTTAACCGCAGCTAATTGACGAACGACTGGGTGGTCGCAGTTCGTATTGCCAAACACGTGGCGATGGCCATCTTGTTTAGTCGAACGCGTCCAGAGGTGTTTGGTCGTCGAGTTCATGGAACTCAAATCGGACACGCAACGGCATGAACACCGCTGAACTTTACCTTCTCTGGAACTTCGACTCTTCAACGGGAGTCGAACGGAGTTTGACAATACAAACTACACTTTACCCTGGGCTATTTGCATGAAAGGGCCCCGTTCGTGCATTCGAACAGAACTTGGACATTTAAAATAGACCGGCCCTGATAGCTAAAAGCCATGGACCTAATCATGGAGAGATTGCTGCCGAACGGTCGGTGAAAACACTTGAACCCCATGGCAATTTGACTAGTGACATCTGAGCGCTGTTCAGATATATTGATAAAAGGGAGGGATTTTACTGTTTCTGTGGGAGTGTTTCACATTGTCTTATTATTTGATTGGCTACTGTAATTGTATTCCAGTCCTCCACAAGATCCCTGTGGGAGTATCCTTTGCTGGAGGACCTGCATCAAAGGCCAAGCTGTGGCCACCATTAAACAGATCATCTTGTACCTTCGTGAAGTCTTGGCTCATGTTTGGGGGATTGGAGAACTACACTCTGGGGATTGCTATAATCACTATACTCCCCAGGGTATAATCGCTAAGCTCTGATAAGATCTTGTTCCTGTTCCTGCTCTGGATCTAAGAGAGGTCTACCTACTGGAAGCTGGACCCTGGTCTTGGGATCAGACTGGGTGGAAGATGGCGAGACCCCAACCAAGCTGCGGCGGTTCGTGGGGTGTGCGGTGGTTATGGTGTATGGTCGAGTGCTTGGAATCCTCGGGAAGCACTGCTAGCATCCATCAATGGACGGTACCCAGTCAGGGTGACAGGCGTTTCTATACACATATATTCTTAGTTAGCAACATATACAGAAACATATGTACTGGCCACCATCTTGAATTGTCACCTTTTAGAGAGGCTCCAAGGGGGCAATAATGCTATAATAGTGACATTTAAGACTAGTACATTGTATCTGAACATTACTTCAGCTTTAAGAACCTTCAAGCAGCATGCAGAAACAAATGGAGAAGATTGTTTCTGCTATGAAGAAAAATCAAAGGAGGTTTTGCATGGGTGAGTAGGGGCCTGCCAGCTCACTCTCCCTCCTCACTGCTTATTTCGCCACAAAACCAGCATTGGTGGCAGTGGAGAAGTCTCTCCCTCCTTCCCACAGCCTTTCCCACGCTCGCTCATATGTGACCTGCTTGCAGCTTCAGAAAAGCATCTGGATGAGTCCGGAGGGTGACCGTAATCGCTCCGAGCACTTGGAGCAAGTGAAGACTGCTCCCGCAAGCGGCACACAGCTGAAATAAAGCCGCTCATTACTAATGCAGCCCGGTCCCTAACATATAAAGAAAACCGGGCTGATGATGAGGGGGCGTGAGGTAGGAGGTCCCGCTCCCAGTCATGGTCCTTGGCCTCATGGTTGTCAGACCCCGGCTACCCAATCCCTCAATTTTAAAAACACAGAAAGGGCTGCAGAGAGCCCAGACGAATTTGAAATGGAAGATGCTCCTAATACATTAATATATGCTCCTCAGCAACAGAGGATTAAACAGATTACTACCACCACCAAGATGGCTGACACTTATGAATCAACAATTGCCCCAACCAAAATGCCCACCATTACTACACAGGATGCTAATGCCTCAACCAAGATGGCTACTTCCACCTCGAAGATGGCTACTATTTCATTTAAAGCTATCACATATAATCCAACCATGCCACTTGAAATGGAATAAGATTTTCCACCATCCGCTGGAAGGATTATTGAAGATAAACCTACAATATAGAGGGATAATAGAAAACAGGATTTAGGCAAATTTCCCCCTATAACAGGATATAAAGAAACTAAACAGAAATATAATGAATACTTAAATAGGGTTGTAGTTGTTCAGTCTCTTTGGATGATTATATAGGTTACATAGTAGTGGCAGGTCCTTTTTGATAGATGCAAATATAGCTTGGAATATCAGTAAATTCGTTGTAGGAGTGAATAAATATCCACAAAGTAAATTAAAGGCCAGTGTTTTTTTTTTAGCTAGTTGGATGTTCAGTAGGAATATAGGGAGTTCATTTTGGTTTGCTGTAGGTTTGTAGATAAGGCAGGAATGAAGAGTGGCCGCAAAAAAAATATACTCAAACTGCTGGATAGGAGATCCACACACCAGAGTATCAACTGGAAATTAAATAAATTGAAACTAGTCATACATAAAAATAAATAAACAAATTAAAAAGTAGTGATAGTCCATAAATGTGCTCCCAAGTTAAGAGGTCAGAAACTAATCGAAAATTACTAGAGTCAAATGGCTAGCCTCCAAAACTCTCTGAGATGTTCAGACTCCAGACTTTAATTTGATTAGCAAGGTCAACATCTGAAAAGAAAATAAGAATATATAAATATAGACCTAGAGCCTTGTAGAGAGCCAGTGCAATCTGAATACCCTCAGAAAAGTAAGGCAGCTTACATAATGTATCTCCAAAGAAGAGAGAGGCTACCTTGTTAGTCTGGGGTACAAGCTTACCCATAGGGGTGAGTGGAAATATGCATCTGTGTGGAAGCTTAAATCAAAAGACCACATGTTTTTGTTGCTGTAAACTAGATACTGTTGTTATTCATGCGATACAAAATTGACACAACGTATCTATGTTGCCACTATTTGCAATAAGGGGCTAAACCTGTGACAAGCGATTTGACTTTGAGCTGTAAAATCATAAAATTTCTCAAACTCAAGTCACTATTATTGTTACCCCTCCTATAGATTGCAAACAGTACGGAATATTCCACTCCTACAGAGCCAGTGCAATCCGTATACCCTCAAAAAAGTAAGGCAGCTTACATAATATCGCTAAAGAAAAGAGGGGCTACTCAAAGGGGTGAATGGAAATATACATCTATGTGGAAACTTAAATCAAAAGACCACACGTTTTGTGGCTGTAGACTACATACTGTTGTAACTCATCCAATGGAAAATTGACACAATGTATCTATGTTGCCACTAGTAGCAATTAAGGGTTAAACCTGTGACAAGCGATTTGACTTTAAGCTGTAAAGTCATAGGATCTCTCAAAACTCAAGTCACTATTATCTTTCCCCCTCCTATAAATTGCAAACAGCATGAAATATTCCACTCCTGAACAAGGTTCAATACCTATAGGAGGAAAAGGACAGATAGGACTATATCGTGCTAATGTGCAGAACCATACTTAGCTTGTTGGTTGCCTACACATAGTGACAGGGTGCCCGTTTCGGTGCCTTGATATGCCAATCAGTGGTTAGTATGTGTCCATTATCGGGTGCCAAAGTACCGACGTCCCATTATGCAAATAATACTTTCAAATGGTCCAATCACATAGAACCCGCAATGTAAGCTCACTTCATTGCCGGTGGACACGGTGGTAAACCCTATAGTGCCCTGGTGTCCAAATTTTAGCCATATAATACTTATCTAGAAAACTTATAGATGAGAGTTAGTTACACTTATTGTAACGGACCGTTTCACCCACAAGAGGATAAAAACCATTAAGGAGATAATCCCCTTCCAGATAGACTAGCAGCTACTGCAATCACCAAGCTCCTGAACTGCAAACTGCACGAAGTCACCAACTCCCGAACCAGAGACACACGAACCCTGGAAGCAGCCGAACAGGAAAAGCCCTATGAACAGCTTACACTCCTGGCAATCGGCATACAGTCAAATTCCCCCCCAAGAATGAGACAACACTTCACTTTGAGGGTTAAGCAGCAACAACACTGATTTATTCACACAACTGTCTTATAAAGGATTCTCCCATGCAAGGGAGGGATTTACAACAATTACATAATACACAGATCACACAGGAGTTACCTCCCACAAGGCCTTCCAATCCCTCCCCTCTGGCCTGGAGATAATTGGGGAAGAAATCCAATTATTTCCTAGGACAGAGGCAAACTCCATTACACACATGGCATACAAAAGACAGTAAAAGACATATAATTACCTACTGATACATTTAGGACATAAAACATACATTCTACATATCCCCAGATAGCTTGGATCTGAGCACACATTATTACCGAGTGGCACTCAGATCATATACATACAGTTCAATCGCCATGGAGTCAGTCTTTCGTTACACGAATAGGCTCCATGGCATGGCTATCTGGGGTGAGGCTGTTCATATGGTCAAACTACCGAATGAACAGCCAGTCGGTTCCATTACCAAATGCAGAGGTAAGGAGGCTGGCGGCTCAGCGGTGTTCGCGCAATAAAGCGTCCGTTTTCAGTTCCAAAGTTTGAGCGCTGAACACCGCTGGCCACTCGGGAGTTAAAATGGCCGCCGCCATGTGTTCGTTTGACGAACAAAGGCCACCCAGCGTTCGTCAATTAAGCTGCGGTTAACCACAGCTTCTGGGCGGTCAATTGACGGCACACTCCAGCTCCTAGGTGGTCCCTCGTACGGTAGTTTGTTCGGTAGATAAAATCTACCGAACACCCTGGCAGAAAGGCACGAATAAGCCTTTCTGCAGGGAAAATAAACCTTTTTAAAGTCTAATCCATAGTCCAAAGGGAGCAGGCGGGCAACCAGGCTTCTCCAGTTCACAGTGGCGAGGTTGGTTTCGCCACACTTCTCCCCTTTACCAACTAGACTAAAACGGTATCTGACCTCCTGCCGGTCAGTGCCCTGGTTAGTCCAGCAACCCACCCACAAAACAGAAACAGCAGTACAGCCCACCCACAATAACTGGTTACTACACCTGGGTAGAGGAGAACTTTGTCCATGTTCAGGTGCCTCACCACGGCTGGGCGGGGGGCTGGTAGACTGCCTTGGTGGGTTGCTGAGTGGGCAGAGACCAGTGGTACTCTGCCCTGGTGCCAGCGCTACCACAGAAGTAGCCTGGTTGGAGCCTGGTTGTGGTAGGGGGAGACCGACTGTCTCCCTTCTGGATACACCGCTCTGTGGCTGGGGAACAGGACCGACCGTCCTTACCCCTGGTGCTGCAAGTACAGAGACTACGGTCCCATCTGCACCGTTGGAGGGCGTAACATCTCCCCTTGGTGGGTTAGGCTGCCGCTGGAGAGAGGGTGTAACAAGCTCCTCTCTCTGAACTGTAAACTGCCGCTGGGGAGAGGGGGTAACAGGCTCCTCTCCCTGACACTCTCTCTGCTGGTGGAGAGGGGGACCAGCTGTCTCCCCTTTCATTATTTTGTCCTGCTGCTGGGGTGCGAGACTGACGGTCTCTGCTCCCTGCAGGGCAATCTGCCGCTGGGGAGGAAGGACGGCACCTTCAGCTCCCTTGGGTACACACTGCCACTGGGGAGGAAGGACGGCACCTTCAGCTCCCTGGGGCACACACTGCCGCTGGGGAGGAAGGACTACACCTTCGGCTCCCTGGGGTACACACTGCCGCTGGGGAGGAAGGACGGCACCTTCTGCTCCCTGGGACACACACTGCCGCTGGGGAGGAAGGACAACACCTTCAGCTCCCCGGGGCATACACTGCCGCTGGGGAGGAAGGACTACACCTTCGGCTCACTGGGGTACACACTGCCGCTGGGGAGGAAGGACGGCACCTTCAGCTCCCTGGGGTACACACTGCCGCTGGGGAGGAAGGACGGCACCTTCTGCTCCCTGGGATACACACGGCCGCTGGGGAGGAGTTACAACACCTTGAGCTCCCTGGGGCACACACTGCCGCTGGGGAGGAAGGACTACACCTTCGGCTCCCTGGGGTACACACTGCCGCTGGGGCAGAAGGCCGGCACCTCCGGCTCTCCGGAACGCACTCTGCAGCTGGAGAGGGCAGCCGTTACCTTTGGCTGGATCTGCCATGAACTGCAGGTACTCTGCTGTTAATTTCCTCACAAACTGTACGTACTTCTCCTCTGGGTTGGGTCCAAAGTAAGCCAGCCGCATGGCAACCTCTCTGTCAAACTCCTCCTGAGTGTAGCCGGGCGCCATGCTTGCTCTGACAACGTTGGTTCCTTTGTAGATAGGGTCGCTGTATGGGTACTAACGTTGCCCTCAGTTTGTAAATCCAGGGGATGGTGTTACCTGTAGCTGTCCTTCTGGTTGTAGGAACGATCCCGCCGCTTGCCACCAATTGTAACGGACCGTTTCGCTCACAAGAGGATAAAAACCGTTTAGGCGATAATCCCCTTCCCCATAGACCAGCAGCTACTGCAATCACCAACCTCCCGAACTCCAAACTACACAAATCTTCCAACTCCCGAACTGCACACACTTGAATTCCCCAATCTCCCGAACTGGAAATACACGAACACTGGAATAGCTGAACAGGAAAAGCATACAATCCGCTTACACTCCTGGCAATCAGCATCCAATCCAATTCCCCCAAAAATGAGACGACACTTCACTTTGAGGGTTAAGCAAAAACACAGGTGCTGGGACACCCAGCCTGTTTTTTTTTACAGTTGTTGCAAATACAGGACCGCCCACAGGGAGGGATAAAACAACCAATCATATCACAGTTACATCCCACATAATCCCTCCCCTTATCCTGAGAGGAAACTCAATTACACATACAGTTAAAACATACTTTCTACCCAACTTTTATAACTCTAAAACCATACATCCAATCTCCATAAAAATAACATATACAGACTCAGCATACTTTAAACATAAACATTCTCAAAAACCATACAAATCCCTCAAGTATATCAAAAGTTAGACGGAAGTTCTTTTATGACCGACTGCAAGCACATTTTCTTGCCCAAAACAGTTCCATTCGAAGAGTTGCCGGTACTTCAACTTTAGTCGAAGTGTCGAAGTGGAGGCGATGGTAAGGGTCGGCGGTGTTCGACATTAAAATGGCCGCCGCCACATGGTCCTTTGTCCGATGCCGGTCACTTCGACGACTTCGACAACTTCGGTAACTTCGGCACTTCGGCTGCATCCGAAGTGCCATATAAAAAGTGCCAATCCTTCTACCACAGTAATTAAAGGGCCAGAATGAGTGACATGCACTCTGTTAGGACCGAACACTGTTTTTAATGGGCCCAATCTCCCAGGGCCATAGTCCAAAGGGAGCAGGCGGGCAACCAGGCTTCTCCAGTTCACAGTGGCGAGGTTGGTTTCGCCACAACAATAAACTAAAGGGTCAAGCCCCCACCTATAACCAATGCTGGGAAAGATATTTTAATAATATCTAGGTATATATATATAGTGGGGCTTGTCCCCTAAATATCTAACAGTAGCGGCAGACTTGTCTCTATATCAAGAGTGGATAAGGTGAATCTACCTTAAGTCCACAATAGACCAAAAGATGTTATAAATAATAGTAACATCTCTTATTAATGTAGCAGACATCTTAGAGGTATAGATTAAAGCTGAAAAAAACTAAAATAGACTAAAGATCCTCAATCCGTAGCCACCAAATAAAATAAAGAAAAATTGTTTAAAACGCCCGACGCGCGTTTCAGCTAGCCCCAGATGAAGGCGCACTGAGTTGCGCCGAAACGCGCATCGGGCGTTTTAAGCGCTTTTTCTTTATTTTATTTGGTGTAGTGTGGGGTGATTTTATGTAGCACTTGTTTAGGTTTAGTTAGCTTCAGTGAGAGGCAGTTAGCAGTTAGTGGCTACGGATTGAGGATCTTTAGTCTGTTAGGTTTTTTCAGCCACATGGGTATGAAGTCTCCTCTGCATTATTGTGTGTACGGTGCACCGACCAAACTAAGCAGCTTTTGTAATTAGCTGGGTTAAGGTGCCTTTACCTGCTAAGCAACATAAGGAGATATATGTGCAGTGTGCATGATTACTCTGCATACTTTTTGATTATGCTTTAATCTATACCTCTAAGATTTCTGCTACATTATTAAGAGATGTTACTATTATTATATAGATATTTAGGGGACAAGCCCCACTATATATATACCTAGCAATTATTAAAGGATCTTTCCCAGCATTGATTATAGGTGGGGGCTTGGCCCTTTAGTTTATTATTATTATTTTTTTTTGTTATCATCAATTATTTTTTGGGCCTATATTTTCTCTTAAGCTCTGTAATTAAAAGACTATCCAACAGCTCGGGTTCCCTCTTCTGGGAACTTTTTTTCTATCTATTCTGGTGTATGAATTGTAAACATGAGAGTGTAATGTGAAATCTTTTTCTGATAGTGCAAGGGGAGGCTGCAGTCCGCTCGCGGCACTCACCCTCCAGCCGTCCGCGGTCCCCTTCTCCACGTGGGCTCGAGAGCGGCATCCCTCCAGCCTCGGATGCCGCCCGCGTCTTCCTCCACGCCCCCCAGCGGCAGCATGCATGACGCTGCACGCTGGAAGACTGCCCAAGATATGTCACGCCGGGGTCAGTCACCTGACCCGGCATTAAAGGCACAGTGCCTCAATCACAGTGGGAGGTTTAGATATCTCCCACGTGTGATTGTTAATTCTGATTGGAAATTATCCAATCAGAATTAACCTGATGGTTTAAATACTTACCTTTCCTGTTCCTCCCTGCCCTGTTGTGGTCTTTGCTTTATAGTATTGATTCTGAACGTGTGATTTCTGGTTACGTACTCTCTGGCTTGTTATACTGACTTTGTGACTTTCTCCTACCCTTTGACCTCGGCTTGTTTCTCGTTATTCTGTTTTCTGGTTCCCCTTACTCGGCTTGTCTCCTGACTATTCTGTGTGTGCTTAGCCCGGCCACTCTAAGGACCGGTACTGCACACTTTCTGTGTGTGTGTCTGTGTGTGTGTTAGCGTGTTGGGTTCCCCGAATCGTGACAGATAGGTGTAATACTCACCAGGCATCCAAGAGATTTGCCTCATGTATGCGTTTTCTAATTTGACTTGCCGTGTTGGAGCGTTTCTGGGCAGTTTTGCGGGATAATGTAGTATCCGATGATGTGTCCAAAGTGCTATCTACTAGAAAGTTTGTGTCACCTCACACTATTAGTTTACCATATGCATGTGTTTGGTAAGTGAGATTATCTTGTCAATAAATTCTATTTGGTTTTTGTTTGGGCCATAGATATTAAGAAGTGTGTAAGATTCATTATTTATCTGACATTGCAGAAGAAGGAACTTGCCGTCCCTGTCTCCCACTTTCTTATGCAACGTAAAGGCAACATCCTTACTAATCAAGATTGATACACCTCTTTTCAGTTTTGTGTATCCCACATGGTAACCCATAGGGTAGTGTTTAGATGAGAAGTGTGTTTCTTGATAGAAATCTATGTGCGCCTTCAGTTTCCTAGCTTCAGTTAGGGCCAATCTCCTTTTATTAGGGCAATTTAGCCCTTTGGTGTTGTGATAAAATGGTTAAGGCCGATGACCAGATATAGTGTTGCTATCTGTTCCGGTTAAGACATAAACTGCCTGTGGCAGACCTCTCTGCCTTTGGATTATCACTGCTTTGTCTGTTTGTTCGGTATTTACTGGTTGTTCGTATGGTTCTGCTTTCATTCACATAAATACGAATGAACTACTGAATGGCAGGCCACCCAGCAGGGAAGTGTGCTGCTCGTTAACCTTTCTGCCCTCATTAACATTGTGGTTAACCGCAGACACTTCCAACTCCCGAATGGTCGGCTGGGTGGTCGTCGTTCGTATGAACGAACATGTGGCGGCGGCCATCTTGGACAGTTGAACGCCCAGCGGTGTTCGTCGACAAACTTGTGGAACTACTTTCAGACACGTGCTTCCCATGAACACCACTGAAATCACCAACCCTTCATCGTTCCGTTCAAGGTTCATACAATGCATGAACAGAACTGCCCCAGATAGCCATCCCATGAAGCTCATTTGTTTCATCGAAAGCACCCTGTACAAGACTTTAGCTCGATGGCGATTGAACTACATGTATGGGATCTGAGCGCTGTTCGGTTATATTGATCGCTCAGATCTAAGCTATCTGGGGATACGTTGAATGTGGGGATTCTGTTCGGTATATTTGTGTAGCGGTACTTACCTTATCCGGGGGCCGGCCGCGGTCCTCTCTTCAAGCCGCGCGCGGTCCTGCGTCTGCACGAGCCGCGCGCGGCTCATCCGACTCTCCTAACAGGAAGACGGGCAGTGACCGCGAGATGCGGTCACGTGTCCCGCCTGTAGCTAAGGGCGCGCTCTTAAAGAGACAGTGGGAGCCTAAATTGCAAAAAGGCTCTCATTGGCTCCTGTCATGCCAATCACCCCATACACTTACCTGTTGGGGGTGTGGAAGTGACAGGAGCCAATCACATTAGTTTGAAGGCTACTTATACTCACCCTTTTCCCTTAGTTCCTTGCCCTATCGTGGTTTCTGCTACAGTTCCCTTTAGTGCTTGTTGTGTTCAGTTGTGTTTCTCCGTATTTGACCTTGGCTTTGTATTCTGACTTCGTTTTCGCTTTATCCTTGTCTGTACTGTTTGCCGGCTTGCTGATTCCTGTGTACCAGACCCCGGCTAGTTTTCGTTTATGCTGTCTCTTTGTGCCCTTGACCTCGGATCGTTCCTGACTCTGTACTTCTCCTATTACGTCGAGTCCGGCCACTCTAAGGTCCGGTAGACGTATCTCTCCTCTGTACTGTCTTCTGTTTGGCTGGATCCTGCGTGTAGGGGTATATACTCGTTACAATTTGGAAATATATATTTTTATGTGGTTTTACTGTTGATATAAAACGGAGGATATTCTCTATCCCTGGAGGTAATTGAGTTACTTCTAGCACTTAACCCAATTATTTCCAGGATAGAGAGGAGGAGTTGTAATGTTAATGTGTGAGTGTTTATTACTGTAAATATATGTGATTGGTTACTGCACAAAACTGTCTCAATCTTCCACAAGGTCCCTATGGGAGTGTCCCTTGCTGGAAGACCTGCATAAAAGGCTGGCATGTAGCCCACATTAAACAGATCCTGCTTGACCCTCAATACAGAGCTTTGTCTCGTACTTGGGGGGATAATTCGTATGTTTCCTGTTCGGCGCTTAGGAGTGTTTGGTAGTGGACTTCGCATTCGGGAAAGGGAACAGCTTGGCGGCGTTAACCCCTTCTATACCCGGGGTGCCGTTACAATTGGTGGCAAGCGGCAGAAGGGCAGCTACAAGGCGACCCACGCGAATGGAGGCACACTATGAGCAACTAAATTGCTCTACCCGCAAGGATTTGCTGGAGAACCGGGCCCGACCGGCTAGTAACTGCAAAAAGAGGGAGATCATTGCCGAATTGCTAGAGATGGATCGAGCTGAACGGATTGTCGAACCACACAGGACACCCAAAGAGGTGAGTTTTGACCGGCCCGTTCAAATAAGATTGGCTCACTATGGACCGACTCCCCCACTGGATATTATAATGCAAGTCATTGCGGCCGTGGATGCTAACCGGCGCCAGACTCAGCAAAGAGGTGCTGCAGCAGCAGAGTTAACAGCAGTGCCAGTGGAGAAAAGAAAAGTGCACTTTGCAGCATTTAAAAACTTTGTGGAAACAGATGGAGAGATCGACGGGTACCTTGCCGATTTTGAACGGCAATGTGCCCTGCACAGAGTACCCATGGACGAATGGGTTACAATTTTATCTTGGAAACTGTTCGGCCGTGCCAGTGAAGCCTTCCGGGCTATTATTGGCTAGTGAAGGAAGCACTATTAGCCAGGTATGCCGTAACACCTGAGGCATACCGGAGGCGATTCCGGGACAATGCCAAGCAAAGTGGGGACTCATACACAGAGTGTGCATGCCGCCTACATCGCACGGCATCCCACTGGGTCAATGGATGCCAGGCGGTGTCTGGGGAAGAGGTGCTGCAGTTATTGTTGCTGGAGCACTTCTACGAAAAACTGAACCCATTGATTAGAGAGTGGATACGACATAGCAGACCTCTCACCCTGCCTGAAGCAGCTTTGTTGGACGATGAATACACTGATGCCCACACGCAAGACGCCCCTTGTGGTCAAGGCAACTCCATGAGCGGATTACCGACCTGTGGCACCCCCTCCAGCTGCCGTCTACCAACAGCAGCCCAGGTATGCCCAGCAAGACTACTCACAACCACTCCGATTTTTTCAGTGCAAGCAAGTTGGGCATAAGAAGCAAGACTGCCATATGAATCCTGCCTGGCAGTCTCAGTCCTGGAGGAGGGAACCCTCATGCACCAATGCCTGCTTCACACTTCATCTATCTTACTTGAGGCTGACCTTGTCCATGCAGCTGCCCGGGATAACCTGGTCAATGGGAAAATGGCCAGTGGGCAGCGAGACACCGGAGCTACTCTGACCCTGCTACAGCGCAACTTGATCCTGGAAAGTGAGCACATGGGGGAAACTGTAGCCGTTAGAGTAGCCAGAGGAACCATCTACCGGCTACCCACTGCCCGCGTTCATCTGGATTGGGGAGTTGGTTCAGGACACGTGAATGTTGGCATTATGAAAGAGTTACCGCTTGATGTCTTACTGGGGAATGATTTGGCCCCCTTGTTTCTGCCAATGCCCCGCTGGACCCCGCAGAGGCCAAACCTGTGACCACCCGTGCCCATACCCATGCTGCTGGAACCGGCCCACCTACTGCAGAGACCCAGGTAAGACCACCTACCCCACCAATTACACTAGAACAGGCACCCCCTAGGCTGGGATACCCCAGAGGCTTTTGGGAGGGGGACCCGGGAAGATCCGACCTTGCAGAAATATAGGGCCAAGGCGAGGGGAGCAGATGGGGAACTCTGTAAGTGGGTAGGTTGTATAGGATCCCCAAGAAATCCCCAAGAGGCAAAACCCCTTCGCAGAAAAGACACCTGGTAGTACCTTAGAAATACCAGCTGGAGATTCTGCGAATCGGGCATGATGTCCCCCCAGCAGGACATCTATTGTCCCAGCGCACGGCCCATAGGATTACTCAGAATTTCTTCTGGCCCAGTTTTAATCAGGATGCAGGACTTGTGACACGTATCAACGGGTAGGAAGGCGTGTGTCTGGAGCCTCAGACACGTGGTCCTGGTGATGCCTCTGGCTCCTACTCCTTAACCGGGCCCGAGGTACAGTGTCTGGGGACAATCTAACTGGCGGGTGGGGACGGCGTAAGGTGCTAGTGCGGCCCCCAGCAGTAGAGGCCGCAGGGGAGGCCTCTGAAGGAGACTGGCCGCGGGGGGGGGGGGACCACGCCAGCAGCCGTACCTTAGGTGAGGAGAGCAGATTGCTCGTGGAGTTGCTGTCACTATCCAGCGCAGCAGCAGCTCTGAGGGAAGCCAGGATAGCCTCAACCTCCATCCCTCAAGCAGACAGACTACAGGCCCAGGAGAAACAGGAGCAGGAGGACAGGAAGCTGTTTGCTGGCCAGAATCCCATGTGCACTGAGGTAAGACCACCCCCACCAAACTCACACACCACATAATCACATCCACACATTCATACACAACTAATCACACGCATCTATCCCCACACTCATACATGTGCCTTTGTCCACTTTGCTGCGCTATCTCCCCAGGGCCTTAACCTGCAGGATGCAGTGCTTGTGTCAGTAGGACCTGATACTAGGCTTTTTTACTATACCCATTGTAACGGCACCCCGGGCATAAAAGGGGTTAAGCGCCGTTTCGAGGATATTCCCCTTCCAGATACACAGGCAACTACCAAAGACACCAATCTGCCGAACAGGAAACCATATGAATGCCGTAAACGGCCGAACCGGAACCATACAAATGCTGTAAACAGCAAAATAGGAAAAACCATACGAATAGGTTTACACTCCTAGCAGTTAAACTGGAACAGCATACAATAAAGACAAGGCTCCGTGTTGAGGGTCAAGCAGTGATCAGACAGAGCTATGGTTTTATTGTTCTTATATACACATTCTTACACATTAGTACCACCCACAGGGTTTTGTAAAACAACCAATAAACACGTACAATAAACTCATACACTCCCACACAAAATCCTCCCCTCTGCCTGTGATACAATTACCTTACACAATGGGTTAATGTAATTATCACAGGCAGAGAAATACAGTTTTTCCACATTATTCATAACTTTTTTTTTTTATAAATTCTTTATTTAGAATTTTGTTGTTGTTGGGGTTGGGGTACAGAAGAAAATAAGGGAGTATGCTTAATGGTACAGATTTCGTCCGGCATATTTTTGCCGTTTGTGTAATTCATACATTTTAAGCAGGTATGCAGTATTTGTTTCTTGGTTGCATTATACATTGTTTGCTTATACCTTCTTACTTTGTATATATCTTTTTGTTGTTCTAGGTCTAAGGGTTGGGGAGGGGTACAGAATGGAAGGAGAAGGGAAGTGGGGTGTACTATCGACTGTAGGATAGTGGTATGAAAAGCCAGGGTGTGTCTGGAGTAGGGTAAGGTAGGGGTGCATCGGCCGGTCCCCCGGTCCCCCCTCCCCACCCTGGTCGGGGTTTCAGGTCTTACTTTGCATACTATAGGTGCTGCGGGTGTGCTGCTGCATGGGTGTGTCTCTGTTGGTGCGGTATTGGGAGGATTAGGTCCCTTGTGGGATGTTTTGTATTGAGTGTTATTACCAGGGTAGTGAAGTGTCTCCGTTTAGCCATGGCTCCCAGATCTTATGATAGTGTGTGGTTGTCTCATGTATTTGGGCTGTGAGGCTGTCCATGTTTGTGCTATCTTGTATCTTGTGTGTGATGGTGGTTTGCGAAGGAATGTGTGGTGTTGCCCACTATTCTGCGATCGCTCTGCGGACTGCGAGCGTTATTCTTGCGATAAGTTTGTTTTCCCTTCTTGTGTAGGCGTCAATGGGTTTGGATAGCAATAGTAGCCAGGGATCCATGGGGCATGGCCTGTCGAACAGTCTAGTGATCAGGGCTATGATGCTCTGCCATAATGGTTTCAATTTAGGGCATGACCACCAGCAGTGGAGGAAGGTGCCTATCTCTCCGCATCCTTTCCAGCAAAGGTTGGGGTGAGTTGCTCTCATAGCTGCTAGTCTTTGTGGCGTTAGATACCATTGGAACAGCATTTTATATGCTTGTTCCTTATGGGTGACACATATTGAAGTGGTGGCTATTGCTTCCCATATATCAGACCATTCTGTGGGGTCTTCCAGTGTGCCTAGATCTTTTCCCCATGCCCTAATGTAGGGGAGCTTCACCTGGGTAGGATGTGTTGCTATGGTGACATAGAGGTCTGAAATTTGGCCCTTTCTCATTGGGTGTTCCATACTGTCTTGTTCAAATCGTGTGAGGGGGCCTGTGCCTGCCTGTTTGATGATGGGTGTAGAGGCAAAGCTTCTGAGTTGGATATATCTGAAGTGGTCAAATGTGGTCAGTGTGTCTTTGTCTGGTAAGTCATTGTATGCAATAATTGCCTCTGCTGCGTATAGGTGTTGTAATCTGCATATATTTCTGTTATCAAAGCTTGCGAAGTGTGCCGGGGTTAGTCCTGGTGGGAACAGTTTGTTTCTCCAGATGGGGGAGATCGGGGATAAGTAAGAGGAGAGGTCATATTTATCTTTCGTTTTGTCCCATAAGTCTATGGAGTGTGTTATCGCGGGGGATGTAGTTGGTGGCAATGGCCTTTGTGCTTTGGGTAGCCACATGTATAGGAACGGATGGTCCCAACCAAATATCAAGTGTTCCAGGTCTACCCATCGTTTATTGCTTGGTGGGAGGTGCCATTGTTGTATTTGGGCCAAGCATGTTGCCGTCAGGTAGTGTGTGAAATTCGGGAGTCCTAGGCCGCCTGCCTGTCTGGGGACATATAGCGTGGTCTTTTGTACCCTTGGTTTTTGGCCGTTCCAGACGAAGGAATCCACCTCCCTCTGGAGTGTTTTAAGATCTTGTTTGCGGACGGGGATAGGCAGGGTTTGAAACATGTAGAGGAATCTGGGCAGGAGATTCATTTTAATTGAGGTTACCCTGCCTAGCCATGATATCACTAGTGGTTGCCATCTTCTCAGGTCCTCACGGGCCCTTTGAAGCATGGGTTTATAATTCGCCTCGTATAGGTGTGTCAAGTCATTTGTAAGTTGGATTCCCAGGTACGTGATGGAGTCCGGGCGGGTCCGTAATGGGAATAGATTTTGTAAGTGTTCCAATCGTGCTTCGTGTATATTGGTAGGAGTTCCGACTTTGTGATATTGAGTCTATAGCCACTGAATGTAGAATATGTTTGTATGAGGGTCAGTAGGGCTTCTATTGAGGTTTCGGGGTCGGTGAGCGTTAGCAGGACGTCGTCCGCATACGCTGCTACTTTGAAGACTTCCCCCCTGATTTGTAATCCTTTAATGTCTGGGTTGATACGGATTGCCTGCATTAGGGGTTCAGCAAGATCGCGAATAGGAGGGGTGAGAGAGGGCACCCCTGCCTTGTTCTGTTCGCAAAAGTGAAGCGTGGTGGGGTGATGTTGGGGAGCAGAAGGGCGCCTTGTGGTTTGTGGTATATGGCTTTTAAAAAGGTGATGAAGTTATTTGGGAAATCGTAGCGCATGAGAGTGTGGTAGAGATATGGCCAGAGAAGGCGATCAAACGCCTTCTCAGCGTCAAGCGACATGACCGTCATAGAGATCCGTCTATGCTGTGCTACCCAGATTAGGTCTACGGCTCTGCGTGTGTTGTCTAGAGCTTGTCTATTGGGGATGAACCCCACCTGATCTGGGTGTATTATCTGTTCTAAGTGGTAGTTCAGTCTGTTGGCCATTACTTTGGTGAGGATTTTAAGGTCCACATTGAGGAGGGAAATTGGTCTGAAGTGGTCTGGTCGTGTGTGGTCTTTGTTAGGTTTCGGTATTAGGCATATGTGGGCTGTTGTCATGTCTGTTGGTAGCGTCTCTCCCTGTAAGAGGGTGTTAAAGACCCGTGTGAGGTGTGGTAGTAGGATGTGGCTGAATTCTTTATAATATATGCCTGTGTAGCCATCTGGGCCTGGGCTTTTGTTGAGTTTGAAGGATTTAAGTGCTGCTGCCATTTCTTCTACCGTGACCTCTTCCACTAGTGGGGCTCGGGCGTTCTGGGATAGGGTGGGGAGGTTCAATTTGTCTGCAAAGTCGGTCATGGGCGTTTCGTTTAGTTGTCCCGTTCCGCTCGATGTAGGAGAATGGTTGTATAAAGCTGCAAAATAGCTGTGGAATGTTTCTCCTATCCTGTCCGGATTGTTGCTTAGTTGTCCCGATTGGGTCCTTATTTTATGTATTTGTTTAGCTTCTATTCTGTGTTTAAGGCGACGTGTTAACATTGTGTCTGCTTTGTTGCTTTTTTCATAATATGTTTGTTTAAGCCACATCATGGCTTTTGCTGTGTCTGCTTGTGTGAGCTGTTTCACTTGTCGTCTTATGTCTGTCAGTTGGGCTAGGGTGGACGGCAGTGGGCGTCTTTTGTGTTTTGTTTCTAGGCGGCGAAGGTCCGCTAGGGTGGTTAAGAGGCTTTGTTGTCTTTGTCATTTTTTGGCCGATGCTAGACTAATCTAGTGTCCCCTGATGACTGGCTTGTGAGCTGCCCATAGGGAGATTGAAGAGGTGTCAGCTGTGAAATTTAGTTCAAAGTAATCTGTGAGTTTTTTTGTAATTTCTGTTGTGAGTGTTGTGTCGTGTAGGAGGAGTGGGTTGAGCCTCCCACGTCCAGTGCCTTTTGAGGTGGGGTATGAGTGTGATGTCAGCATGGTCTGACCATGCTATCGGTCCTATGGTTGTATCTGTTATTTGGGAGAGTAGTCTCGGAGTAGTCTCGGGGATATTAAGAATTTGTCTATGCGTGAGTATGATGCATGTGGATGTGAGTAGAAGGCGAAGTCCTTCGTGGTCGGATGTTGGGCCCTTCAGATATCTATGAGGTGTTGGGTAGTTAGGAAGTTGGCAAATAAGGTGTCATTTCTACTCTGTTGTGTTCTGGGTTGGTGTTGTCTGTCAATAGCCGGGGTGTGGACTGCGTTGTAGTCCCCTCTGATGATTATCGGTACATTTGTGTACATCCGTAGATGTGCCAAGTATAGGGTCCAGAAGTTAGGTTCTGGTATGTTCGGGGCATATATAGTGCTAAATGCATATTGGCTGGTCCCTATGTAGCCTGTTATTGTGAGGAAGCGGCCTTGGGGGTCCGCAGCGCTGGTTATGCCCATTATCGGACAGGATGAGCATATTAGGATGGCCACCCCTTTTGTTTTTGTGTTTGGCGAATTTGCGAAGTAGCTTTGGTTATAGTATCTATTTGTTAGGGGGAATGTTCTTTGGGCAGTGAAGTGGGTCTCTTGTACAAAGAGTATGTCCGTTTTGAGTTTGTATGCCCATCTCAGGAGGCTGTGTCGTTTGGAGGGGGAGTTGAGTCCCTGTGCGTTTATTGACACACATTTGAGTGTAAGGGGCATTGTGGCTGTTGAGCGGCGGTGCCAGGGTTTCTATCTAAATATGTGGTGTGTTTATGTTGTCTGGATAATGGGTGTCCCGCGTCTGGGGTGCAGGGGTCCCTAGGGGCCCGGCTGATGCAGAGAGAGTGGAGAATGGTAGTCTACCGGTCTTATCCTTGGGGCCAGTAGGAATTGGGGTAGTCGTCTGGCAGCTCCTCGACTGTTGTGTCGTGGGTTGTGGTGAAGATGTGGGTCGTATCAGTCTGTCAGAGTCTCGCTTGCAGACTGTGATGGTGAAGTGGTCGGTTCACTCTCAAGTCCATGTCCTGAGGTTCAGTTGTGAGTATACATTCAACATCAAACATCAAACATTAAAAATGGTGCTCAAACCCTGTTGGCGCGCCATTAATTTCCCGTCCCCCGCGTCCACCGCCCCCCTCCCCCCACCCCAGCTGGGGATAGGGGTAAGGGGGGGGCGGCACACCACCCACCCTCCCCAGGTGATCACGCCCATATCTCAGTAGTGGTAGCTAGTATCATTGGTTGATTGTATACAGCATTTCAAGGCTCAACCAAACACAGTTTTCCATACTATCTAACTGGGTGCCCGCTCCTCAGGTGGATGCTGCATGGATTTGTGGCGGGAGCAGGGTGCTGGGGTTCATGTGTTTCCCTCAGGAGGTTCAGGCTACGTCCCCTGTTATATCTAGTGGGGTTTGTGGCGTGGCTAGGTGTCAGGGAGACTGGGCCTCCCCACAGGCTCGAGAGAGAGGCCGTGAGCAGGAGCCAGGGAGGGGAGTGTACTAAGTTGAAGCGTGGTGATTCCCCCTGGGGTGGCTATCTACGGCTCGGGCCGGGCGGGGTCCCCTGTATACTTGCTGTCTTTTGGATTGTCTCTTTCATTGTGTGTGAGGAGGTGTCTCTATTCTTTGTGCCGGGCGTGTAGCAGGCGGTTGGGTGTCGCGGACGGGCTGTCCTAGCATTCATGGCAACCGGGCTGAGCGGATCGGGTTGCTGTCAGGTATCTGGTGGCGGGCGTGTCTATAGGGCTGGTGTTAGTCTCTGTTTTCTGTGGTTCCTCCAGGGCCTCTGCGTCGATAGGCAGGTGCTCTATTCTGCGAATGGTGTGGTCCTTGGTCCAGACCTGTGATCCCGAGTTGTTCTGCAAACTCTGTCATTTCTGATGGATGGTGGAGGGCAAAAGTCTGGTTGTCTTTACGTACCAGAAGTTTGAACGGGTGGCCCCATGCGTATCTGATTCTTTGCTGGGTCAGTGCTTGGGTGAGGGGCCGCAGTTCCCTCCGTTTGCGTAGTGTGCTCAGGGCCAGGTCCTGGAAGAATTGGACATGGTGGCCTTCTATTTGTAGCGGTGTATCCCGCGTTGCTCTCATGATGGCCTCTTTGACATGAAAATAGTGCATCCTCTTTGCTCCCACTTTCGATATCTATTCATTGGTTAACCATGTTACAAAATAGTTTTACAGCGTATATATGGAGAGGAAAGAGACCGAGAATTAATACGTATACCCTTTCCAAGAAAACACAACAGGGGGGATTAGGATATCCCTTAATTTCCCAAATTTATCAGGCTAATATGCTGATACACGCCAGCAATTTACAATTCAGTGAGTCTAAAAATCAAGCCTGGTATAAGATCGAAACAGCCAGAACTGGACTGGATAACCTTGAATTTCTCCTATGGAGAGAAGCCAGCCAGAATAATCAAATAGCTGAGATCCCCTCTCATTACCCTTTACCCTTAATTCAAATATTAAAAGAATGGAATACTATAAAGAGAAAACTAAAAATTAATAAAAAAATATACGAAAATCTAGATTTAAGCTCTATGGAAATGTTTATGCTGGAGATTAACTTAGTAAATTGGTACAAAGATCCTAATTTCAAGATAAAAGATCTTTATAGTGATCAACAACTTAAAAGCTTTGAAGAACTCAAAGCTCTGTTGGATCTACCCTCCAGAGAAATATTTAATTACCTCCGCTTAAAGAGCTATTTTAAAGACAATCTATTAGTCCTTAATGGTCAAGCGGGAAAACTGTTTAGAAAAATCTTCTCCAATTTAAGGGCTAAAAAGGTGTTTTCTTTGGCGACTGAATTAATTAAACTAAAAGGTATCCCAGTTATCCCTAATGCCTTAACTAAATGGGAAAATTACTTGGCAATCTATATCCCGCTTGATAGTTGGTGCAAATCCTTTTTGATGACTAAAAAAGTTATACATTGCTTGAATATTCTAGAGACTTTTACTAAAATTATGTACAGATGGTACTTGGTACCGACTAGACTAGCAAAAATATCGGTTTCCAACCCACCAAATTGCTGTCGGTGTTCAACAAGATGGCTCTATGCTTCATATTTGGTGGGCATGTCCTAGAATTAAGCCTTTGTGGAGTATCTCATTTAACTTAATATACAGGATTGGGGGGCTTAGATTAGAGCACAAACCAGAAATTGCTCTCCTTCACATTATGGGGGAAAAATTACATGGTGTTCATGAAATCGTAACTCTACACTGCTTACTAGCTACTAAAATTCTTATCGCGAGATCTTGGAAAAGCATCTTGACCCCTAATAGAGACCAAGTTTTAGCTCAATTGTTATACCAATTGGAGATGGAAAAAGGGATCATATTTATGAATGACTACCCTAATGTAGATACTCTGATGTTATAAGCTAATCTTATTGATAGGATTAAGGGGCTGGCATGAAATATGAACATTCGCTCCCTGACCATATACCTATTTGATATTGATAGTAGATTCATTATTGATCTTTATTCTTCACTCTTCTCCGAATGTGGAATTTTAGACCCGATGACCTATCTCCGTTATTTCTGTCCGGTTATATATATGTTTGTATTTGTGTTTGCTGCATGAGTATTGATACTTTAGATATGGGATGACTTGATATACTGACATTCTAAGTCTAACTTTTTAGGTATAGTAATAGTTATCCAACAGATGTATATGACCCAATCAAAATACTCTGTGCTTTGTACGTTTATCCGAAAGAGGATGTCCGTGTGGTAATTCCTCCTTCGGTGCTGTAGTGTATTTTTTATGTCATATTTGTCCTGTCTTTTGTATTAAAAAACCTTAATAAAAACTATTAAAACAAAAAAAAAAAAAAGAAAATAGTGCATGCGCACTATTACATCTCTGGGTAAAGTCGTGTTTAAGGCTGGGGTTCTCAGAGTTCTGTGTGCTCTATCCATGAGTAACTCTGCCGGTGGCGCTTGTGGCAAAAGGCCGCAGAAGGTTTCTCTTAGTGTGGCCGCTAAGGCTTCAATGGTGACCGATTCAGGGATCCCCCTTATTCTAATATTATTTTTCCTCGAGCAGTTATTCAGATCCTCATGTGCATCTTCAAGGGCTCTGACTTGCTCTTTTAGTTCCAGGATCGTTTGTGCTTGCGAAGTGGAGGCTGAGGTGACCTGCTCCATTCTTTCTTCCATATCTGATGTTCTTTTATGCAGGTCAGCCATTTCTTCTTTCAGTGGGGCTAGATGCTTTGTGAATTCTGCTGCCATATTGCTTTTGATTTCCTGGAGGAGGCTTTTCAGGTCCCTTTTAGTGAGGGGTCCCTGGTCTGGTATGTGGCTATTTTCGCTGATGTCTGACTCTGATTCAGAGTCTTGTTCGTCGTTGTCGCCATTGCCACGCGGTCTCTCTTGTTCCCCGCAGCTCCAGAAGATCGGGGCGACCGCCGCATTAGATTTGGATTTCCTGCCTCCCCCCATGGTATGTCACGTTTGTAGGGCTTGATGCTTTGTTTCGCCCGCTTGTAGTAGCTGTTGTGTGCCTGCTTTTTACGGAGCTCTAGCACTGAGCAGCCATCTTCCTCGGAAGCCAGGCGCCGCCCCCATAACTTTAAAAGTATACATCACATTCACATAACTTACATTTTCAGAATCAGCATACTACAAATAAAAACATATGTCAAAATCATCCAAATTGGTCCAGTGGTTCAAAAGATAGATCGCAGTCCTTTGTGACCAAATGAAGCATGGCTTTTCTGCCCAAAACCAGTTCCACAGAGTCTTCTATTCTGGAGATAATTGGGAAGTAATCAAATTATCTCCAAGGACAGAGGCAAAACTCCATTGAACACATGGTAGCAAAAGACAATAAAATACATAAAATTATAAAACTGTGCAGCTATTGCATAAAACAGGTACACGAATGGGCTCCATGGCATAGCTATCTGGGGTATCACTGTTCAAATAGGGCAAGTACCAAATGACACGGTTTTCGTGTCTTTGCAGGGGAAAATCAAGCGTTTCAACATGGGGCCATAGTCTAAAGGCAGCAGGCGGGCAACCAGGCTCCTCCAATGCACAGTGGCGAGATTGGTCTCGTCACACCCATCACTAGGGTTAAAGCCCAAAATCTCTTTATCACTGCAACATCCGTGAGGTGCCACAATTTTCTCTATGATAATGTGACCCTGGATGTACAGAGAGATACTGCCTGGCAAACAAATTTGTTTGTTGAACCATGAGCTCAAATATTCCGTCTGACATAAAGAACTCAAAGTAGTTACTGAGATCACAATCATACACTGTAACTGTGATACCAGGTGTTGCAGTGACTGGAGGTAATCCTGGGGCCCATCAGGTTTAGGAGTACCCAAATTTTCTTTGGCACTGGGGTTTCTAAAAGCACTCTTGTAAATAATGGTGGGACACTTGGGGGCTCACTCAGGGGCTCAATGGCAGGGGCAGCGTGTCCCTAAAGGGGCATAAATCTAAAAACTATGGGGTTGATATACTATATTGCCTACCGGCCTAACACAAACTACCCACTTCAACCCCCAATTCCCATTCCCACCCACAAAAACCCAAACACCCAACCCAAAAATTAAAATTAAATTACTGATCACAATTCAAACAGCTGCAACCAGTACTAAAAGTACAGCAGAGATAATGTACAGTACAGAATCAGTCAAGAGGTTAAAAAAAAAAAACAATTGCTGTGGCTGACAAAAAGTATTTTTTTGACCCAATCAAAAATTAGATACTAAACACTCTAATCAAGCTGAACAAATTGTTAATTAGAAGGTTAAAAAAAATGCTTTTATAAAACTTTTCAAAGTTTTCTCACAGTAACTATCAAAAGATCTCTCTACCTCAGATCAAAGTGAGGTGAAAGAGAGGGGCAGAGAAAATGTGTCAGCCAATTTCAAATCATTGGCTGACACATTGTAACTGTGATTGCGGTGACTGGTTGTCACTGTGATCAGATGCTGCAGACTGCTGCTATTGGCAGGCGAATGGCGGCATACACGTGGGAATAAAGCACAGCAGGAACGTGATATGGTCAGTCAGCATGTAATGTGGTAATGAGAAGATGTTTTTTAGAAGAAGGTAATGCTTCTGATATTTCCTAATCACCACATTTAGGCTATAATACTTAAACACTGACTATTGCTTGATTAGAGCAGGAGTTCCCAAACTGTGGGTCGCGACCCACTGGTAGTGATGTACCGAACGGTTCGCTGGCGAATAGTTCCAGGCGAACATAGCGTGTTTGCGTTCGCCACGGCGGGCGAACATATGCGCGGTTCGATCCGCCCTCTATTCGTCATCATTGAGTAAACTTTGACCCTGTGCCTCACAGTCGGCAGACACATTCCAGCCAATCAGCAGCAGACCCTCCCTTCCAGACCCTCCCACCTCCTGTACAGCATCCATTTTAGATTCATTCTGAAGCTGCATTCTTAGTGAGAGGAGGGAAAGTGTAGCTGCTGCTGATGTGATAGGGAAATGGATAGCTAGGCTAGTGTATTCAGTGTCCACTACAGTCCTGAAGGACTCATCAGATCTCTGCTGTAAGGACAGCACCCCAAAAAGCCCTTTTTAGGGCTAGAACATCAGTCTGCTTTTTTTACCTGTGTAATCTAATTGCAGTTGCCTGCCTGCCAGCTTCTGTGTCAGGCTCACAGTGGATACTGTGCCCACTTGCCCAGTGCCACCACTCATATCTGGTGTCACAATAGCTTGCATTTAAAAACATTTTTTTTTTCACTGTAATAGATTGAATAGCAGTTAGTTGTCTGCAAGCGTCTGTGTGTCAGGCCTACAGCGTGTACTCTGCCAACCTCTGCCAGTGCACAGTGCCACTCATATCTGGTGTCACAATAGCGTGCATTTAAAAACAAAAAAGTTTTTGACTGTAATATAATAGCAGTCAGTGTCCTTCATAAGTGTGTGTCAGGCCTACAGAGTGTACTCTGCCAACCTCTGCCACTGCACAGTGCCACTCTTATCTGGTGTCACAATAGATTGCATTTAAAAACCCCAAAACTGTTTTCACTGTTATAGATTTAATAGCAGTTAGTTGTCTTCAAGCGGGTGTGTCAGGCCTACAGTGTGTACTCTGCCAACCTCTGCCAGTGCACAGTGCCACTCATATCTGGCGTCACAATAGCGTGCATTTAAAAACCCCAAAACTTTTTCCACTGTTAAAGATTGAATAGCAGTTAGTTGTCTTCAAGCGGGTGTGTCAGGCCTACAGCGTGTACTCTGCCAACCTCTGCCAGTCCACATTGCCACTCATATCTTGTGTCACAATAGCGTGCATTTAAAAAAAAAACGTTTTTTTCACGGTTATAGATTGAATAGCAGTTAGTTGTCTTCAAGCGGGTGTGTCAGGCCTACAGCGTGTACTCTGCCAACCTCTGCCACTGCACAGTGCCACTCATATCTGGTCTCACAGTAGCTTGCACGCATAGTACCACTAATCCCAAAAAAATGACAGGCAGAGGCAGGCCACCCCGCAGGGGCCGTCGTGGTAGTGGTGCTGTGATTCCCTTTTGCCCTAGAATAATGCCCAGTTTTCAGAGGCCACGTACCCTGAACTTGAAAAGTTCTGAGGACATAGTTGACTGGCTAACACAGGACACCCAATCTTCTACAGCTTCCGCTCGGAACCATGACGCACCATCCTCCTCCAGCTTAGCTTCGGGCACCTCTCAAGATACCACTCACCCGCTTGCCGCCACCACCAACACTAGCACCACAGCCGCTTCACTTTATCTGTCAGAGGAGTTATTTACACATCCGTTTGAAGAAATGAGTCATGCGCAACCATTATTGCCAGAGGATGTAGATAACAGGGATATGTCTCAGTCAGGCAGCATTACACAAATGGACGTACGGTGTGATGATGATGATGATGTTGCACCCGCTGCTGCTTCCTTTGCTGAGTTGTCAGATACAAGTGAAGCGGTTGATGATGACGATGCGTCCATGGATGGCATGTGGGTGCCCGCTCGGCAAGAAGAAGAACAGGGCGAAAGTTCAGATGGGGAGACAGAGAGGAGGAGCAGACGAGTTGGAAGCAGGGGGAGGTCATCGCAAGTAGCTAGTGGCACAATCAGACAGCATGCATCGGCACCCGGGGTCAGCCCGACAGCACGCCAATCAACGCATGCTGTGTCCACCACCAGAATGCCGTCATTGCAGAGCAGTGTGGAATTTTTTTTGTGTGTCTGCCTCTGACAACCTGTGCCAAAAGAAACTGAGTCGTGGGAAGTCCAACACCCACTTAGGTACAACTGCTTTGCGTAGGCACATGATCGCACATCACAAACGCCTATGGGATCAACACATGAGTACAAGCAGCACACAAACTCAAAGCCGCCATCCTCCTCCTGGTCCAGCATCTTCAGCCACATCAACCACATCAACCACTGCTGTCCTCCTTGCCCCCTCTCAACCATCCGCCACTCCATCTCTCGCCTTGAGCAGTTCCCGCTCATCTGCCCACAGTCAGGTGTCTGTCAAGGACATGTTTGAGCGTAAGAATCCAATGTCAGAAAGTCACCCCCTTCCCTGGGGTCTGACAGCTGGCTTGTCTGAACTATTAGCCCGCCAGCTTTTACCATACAAGCTGGTGGAGTCTGAGGCGTTCAAAAAATTTGTAGCTATTGGGACACCGCAGTGGAAGGTACCCGGACGAAATTTCTTTTCACAAAAGGCAATCCCCAACCTGTACTCGATTGTGCAAAAGGAAGAAATGGCATGTCTGGCACACAGTGTTGGGGCAAGGGTCCATCTGACCACTGATACCTGGTCTGCAAAGTATGGTCAGGGCAGGTATATCACCTTCACTGCGCATTGGTTAAACCTGTTGACGGCTGCCAAGCATGGAACGCGTGGCTCTGCAGAGGAGTTGGTGTCACTGCCACGACTTGCAGGCAGGCCTGCTGCCACCTCCTCTACTCCTCCTACTTCATCCTCTTCCATAACCTCCTCAGCTGCTACGTCTTGCTCCACATCAACTGCACCCCCCAGCTCCCCAGGTACTATTCCACCTCCCGGATACGGCAGTGTCACACCGTCTTGGGTTTGACTTGCTTGAAAGCAGAGAGTCACACCGGACAAGCACTCCTGTCCGCCCTGAACGCACAGGTGGAAAAGTGGCTGACTCCGCAGCAACGGGAGATCAGCAAAGTGGTTTGTGACAACGGAACAGATTTGTTGGCGGCATTGCATTTGGGCAAGTTGACACATGTGCCGTGCATGGCACATGTGTGTAATCTGATCGTATAACGCTTTGTGCATAAGTTCACAGGCTTACAGGACGTCCTGAAGCAGGCCAGGAAGGTGTGTGGCCATTTCAGGCATTCCTACACGGCCATGGCGCACTTTGCAGATATCCAGTGGCGAAACAACATGCCAGTGAGGCGCTTGATTTGCGACAGCCCGACACGTTGGAATTCAACACTCCTAATGTTCGACCGCCTGCTCCAACAAGAAAAAGCCGTTAATGAATATTTGTATGATCGGGGTGCTAGGACAGCCTCTGGGGAGCTGGGAATTTTTTTGCCACGTTACTGGACGCTCATGCGCAATGCCTGTAGGCTCATGCGTCCTTTTGAGGAGGTGACAAACCTAGTCAGTCGCATTGAAGGCACCATCAGCGACATCATACCATTTGTTTTGGAGCGTGCCTTGCGAAGAGTGCTGGATCAGGCCGTAGATGAGCGTGAAGAGGAAGATGAAGAGTTGTGGTCACCATCACCACCAGAAACAGCCTTATCAGCATCGCTTGCTGGACCTGCGGCAACGCTGGAAGAGGATTGTGAGGAAGAGGAGTCAGAGGAGGAATATGGCTTTGAGGAGGAGGAGGAAGACCAACCACAACAGGCATCTCAGGGTGCTCGTTGTCACCTAGCTGGTACCCGTGGTGTTGTACGTGGCTTGGGGGAAGAACATTGAGATCACTGAGGAGGAAGAACGGGAAATGAGTAGCTCAGCATCCAACCTTCTACAAATGGGGTCTTTCATGCTGTCGTGCCTGTTGAGGGACCCTCGTATAAAAAGGCTGAAGGAGAACAACCTGTACTGGGTGTCCACGCTACTAGACCCCCGGTATAAGCAGAAAGTGGCTGAAATGTTACCAAATTACAACAAGTCGGAAAGGATGCAGCATTTGCAAAATAAATTAAAAAGTATGCTTTACACAGCGTATAAGGGTGATGTCACAGCACAATGGGAATCTAACAGGGGAAGAGGTGAAAGTAATCCTCCTCCTCCCACGACCACGCCGGAAAGGACAGGACGCTTTACAGACGTGTTGTTGATGGAGGACATGCAGAGCTTTTTAAGTCCTACGTATCGCCACAGCCCTTCGGGATCCACCCTCAGAGAACGACTCGACTGACAGGTAGCAGACTACCTCGCCTTAACTGCAGATATCGACACTCTAAGGCAGGGGTAGGCAACCTTCGGCTCTACAGATGTTGTGGACTACATCTCCCTTGATGCTTTGCCAGCAATATGGCTGTAAAAGCATTATGGGAGATGTAGTCCAAAACATCTGTAGAGCCGAAGGTTGCCTACCCCTGCTCTAAGGAGCCATGAACCCCTTCACTAATGGGTGTGCAGGCTTGACCTGTGGCCTGAGCTATCCTAATTTGCGATAGAACTTCTGGCCTGCCCCACTTCAAGTGTCCTGTCAGAAAGGACCCTCAGTGTAGCAGGAGGTATTGTCACTGAGAAGAGTCGCCTAGGTCAAAAAAGTCTGGATTACCTCACCTTTATTAAGATGAATGGGGGATGGATTCCGAAGGGACTGACAGTGGGCGATACATTCGACTAAAAAAGGCCTGATGAGATGAGCTGCCTTGGGCTAAAAATGGTCCACACGCTGCTGTATTTTAGCTCTGAATGCCGGTTGACTTGCGTGACTTATCCGCCACCAACTAGGGTTCAAGCCGCAATGTTTTAGGGCACTTTCTGCCTGGGAAACAAACATCAATTTTTATGGCCGCTGCTACAGAATTTTTCGGCCCTCTGGGGCTGCACTGTGGCTTCAAAAACCAAACCAAAAAAAGGCACATAACAGGGATTAAACTGATAGGAATAGTACTACTTAACACACCACTCTTATCTGGTGGCACATTAGATTGCACGCGCAGTGCCCCAAATTTGAAGTAGGAGGACCGACCAAGCATCTTTTTCCATCTCCCGGTTCCTAAAATTGATGCCATATACACGTCCCCTGATAGGGCGCCAGCTCGTTATTCTCTTTTTCACTTCACTAGGGACACTTTACTGCACTATGGGCACTTAGACCCACTCTTTGTCTTGCACAGTGTTATTCCTAGCCAGCATCTGTGATGGGAAATCAGGCAGTCATCTAAACGTTTAGATTGAGCTTTAGCTTAGAACATCCTTGAAGGTGTTTAAGGAGATTAGGGCTAGTTTAGAGGATTCTTCTTAGACCTCTCTGAGTCTTTATAGCCCTTCTACCTATCCAGCATTTCTGGAAACTAACTAAGAGAAAGGGTGGCTGTGTGTCTGTGATTCATTTAACTTTATATCACCTTATTGACACTTTTTATGACAGCATCACTCCGGTCTCCATACTCTCTGCCTATACCCATCTATTTAGAGGGAATTTCCTTGCCCCTGGTAATATTCTATATTAGGTAATAGTAGTACCATTATTACACCATTAGCCACTATAGGGGAATGAGTATAGTATCCCTTTGTTATTTATAAATGATACAATAAAGACTTTTGTCCATTACTCAATTTACTTTAACAAAGGGTACTAACCACGGTATTAGGAAGCATTACTCTGCTTTCCCTTTCTCCCTCTATTATACACCTATGCTCACTAGGATTTGTGGGTATCACTTTATTATAGTTGTCTAACCTTTTCCTATGCCAGTTTTAGATCTCCTTCTTGGGAGATTTTTTCTTTTTTCAGTTTATTAGCATACCTGGGTACAAGCCCTCGGTGGGGCTGGCACCACCACCTGACCACATTTCCTCGTTTCTTCCTCTCATACCGCTTTTTCCATCTTTGAAGGGGTTTGGCGAAACAAGGAAATAGTCCTCTACTCATAACAGGGATTAAACTGATAAGAATAGTACTACTTAACACACCTTATAATAACGCAAAGAGAGGCAACGCAGAGAGAGGAGTCTGAAGAAGAGGAGTCAGAGGAGGAAGGTGGCTTTGAGGAGGTGGAAGACCAAACACAGCAGGCGTCCCAGGGGGCTTGTTGTCACCTTTCGGGGACCCTTGGTGTTGTACGTGGCTGGGTGGAGGAAGAGACCTTCAATGACATCAATGAGGACAGGGAACGGGACATGGCTCGCTTGGTATCCAACCTTGTGCAAATGGAGAGTTTGCGGTTGTGCAAATGGACTGTTTGCAGTTGTTTGCGGTGCGTTAAACGGGGAGTTTGGTCTGTCACTGTGAAGCGGGAGTAACCCTTACACTACCTGATCGATAAAACATCATACTGTAGGTCCCCCACCTCATTATTTTTATGGCCCCCATCCCTGTGCGGTGGGTGGGGGCCATAAATCACAATGGGGGGAACTACTGTCCTCCCGCCCGCCCCCACCCGTGAGCGGTGGGTGGGGGCCTGGGGGGAGGACAGTAGGCCCCCACTTATGCTTATTTACTGAATATTTCCTTGTATATCAATGTTTGGCATTTAGTGAATATTCCCTATTCTGCTCTGTGTCAGTGTGTATCAGGGTCTCTGAGGACAGGTGTCAATCCATATCTGCCAAGTGACCCTATGTAGGAGGAACAGTCCCTATTCTGCTCTGTGTCAGTGTGTATCAGGGTCCCTGAGGACAGGTGTCAATCCATATCTGCCAAGTGACCCTATGTAGGGGGAACAGTCCCTATTCTGCTCTGTGTCACTGTGTATCAGGGTCCCTGAGGATAGGTGTCAATCCATATCTGCCAAGTGACCCTATGTAGGGGGAACAGTCCCTATTCTGCTCTGTGTCAGTGTGTATCAGGGTCTCTGAGGACAGGTGTCAATCCATATGTCAAGGTGTCAATATGTCATATGTCAGGTGTCAATCCATATCCATTGTAATTTAGGAATGTTAGGTGATTTATGCCCTTTATGTATTAAAACCAGACTCTGCATCAACTGTGTAATTTTCCATTTGAGTTTTGCCATGGATCCCCCTGAGTTGTGCCATGGATTTGAGTCATGCCACAGTCATGCCACAGTCATGCCACAGTCATGCCACAGTGACGTTTCCATCACTATTGTGGCCAGAAAGAGTCCCTGTGGGTTTTAAAATTCGCCTGCCCATTGAAGTCTATGGCGGATCGCCCGGTTCGCGAACATTTGCGGAAGTTCGCGTTCACCGTTCCCGAACCGAAAATTTTATGTTCGCGACATCACTACCAACTGGTGATTCGCGAGCCGAGTTTGAGTGGGTCGCGCTGAGAGGGCCCGCTCAGATCGCATGGAGCCGGTCACTCAAATGAGTTTGAGTGGGTCGCAAGAGCCGGCCCACTTAAATCGCACTGTGCGAGTCCGCTCAAATCACTAAGAGCGGGCCCGCTTAATTTGCGCTGTGCGGGCTCTCACAAACTACAGAGAGCCAGAGTAGTCAAATTGCAAAGTATTTAGGAGCCTGCATTTCCTGCGCAAAGAGGAGGATACTTACATCACGTGTCGTGCCTGGTGGACGAAAGAGCGGGACGCAGCACTTCTGCCTGTAAGAATCTACAGTCAGTGAGTAACCATTGACAATTTTATGCCATTTTAATGCTTTGTTGTGCCAATCTATTCCCCTAAGCTTATTGCCACATTGTGCCAATTTTATGCCCTTTATTTAGGGCCATGTTGTGCCAATTTTATGCCCCTAAAGCTTATTGCCCTTGTGTGTCAATTTTATGCCATTTTAGTGCCATGTTGTGCCAATCTATTTCCCTAAGCTTATTGCCAGGTTGTGCCAATTTTATGCCCTTTATTTAGGGCCATGTTGTGCTAATTCTATGCCCCTAAAGCTTATTGCCCTTGTGTGCCAATTTTATGCCATTTTAGTGCCATGTGGTGCAATCTATTCCCCTAAGCTTATTGCCACATTGTGCCAATTTTATGCCCTTTATTTTAGGGCCATGTTGTGCCAATTCTATGCCCCTAAAGCTTATTGCCCTTTTGAATAAAAGAGTGGGACACAGCACTTCTACCTGTCAGACTCTACACGAGTCAGTGAGTAACCATTTCTATGCAATGTTTTGCCCTTTTTTAGTGCCATGTTGTGCCAATGTTATGCCATCTTAGTGCCATGTGGTGCAATCTATTCCCCTAAAGCTTATTGACATGTTATACCAATTTTATGCCTTAAAAACGTATTGCCACGTTGTGCCAATTTTATGCCACCTTTTTAGTGACATGTTGTGCCAATGTATGCACTTAAAGCTTATTGCCATGTTGTGCCAATTGTATGCCCTTAAAGCTTATTGCCATGTTGTGCCAATTGTATGCCCCTAAAGTTTATTGCCATGTGATGCCAATCCTCTTCATCTGAAGCTGATTGCAATTTTGTTGTCTTTAAGGCTGATTGCCACATTGTGCCTGGTGAATATAAGAGCGGGTCACAGCACTTCTACCTGTCAGACTCTACACGAGTCTGTGAGTAACCATTTCTATGCAATGTTTTGCCAATTTTATGCCACCTTTTTAGTGCCATGTTGTGCCAATGTATGCCCTTAAAGCTTATTGCCACGTTGCGCCAATTGTTTGCCGCTAAAGTTTATTGCCATGTGATGCCAATCCTCTTCATCTAAAGCTGATTGCCACATTGTGCCTGGTGAATAAAAGAGCGGGACACAGCACTTCTACCTGTCAGACTCTACACGAGTCAGTGAGTAACCATTTCTATGCAATGTTTTGCCCTTTTTTGTGCCATGTTGTGCCAATGTATGCCCTTAAAGCTTATTGCCACGTTGTGCCAATTGTATGCCCCTAAAGTTTATTACCATGTGATGTCAATCCTCTTCATCTAAAGCTGATTGCAATTTTTTGTCCCTAAAGCGGATTGCCACATTGTGCCTGGTGAATAAAAGAGTGGGACACAGCACTTCTACCTGTCAGACTGTACACGAGTCAGTGAGTAACCGTTTCTATGCAATCCTAAAAATCCTTCAACAAGTTTTCAAGTTGACAATGGAGGAAAAATTGCCGAAAATCCTTCAACACGTTTTCAAGTTGACAATGGAGGAAAAATTGCCGAAAATCCTTCAACACGTTTTCAAGTTGACAATGGAGGAAAAGTTGCCGAAAATCCTTCAAGTTTTCAAGTTGACAATAGAAGAAAAATGGATGGAAATCCTTCAACAAGTTTTCAATTTGACAATAGAAGAAAAATTTATGAAAATCCTTCAAGTTTTCAATTATCAAAACGATGAAAATTAGTAAGAAAATATGATTCTGACTATGTAAAATTTGCCAATGTATGCCCTTAAAGCTTATTGCCACGTTGCGCCAATTGTTTGCCGCTAAAGTTTATTGCCATGTGATGCCAATCCTCTTCATCTAAAGCTGATTGCCACATTGTGCCTGGTGAATAAAAGAGTGGGACACAGCACTTCTACCTGTCAGACTCTACACGAGTCAGTGAGTAACCATTTCTATGCAATGTTTTGCCCTTTTTTAGTGCCATGTTGTGCCAATGTATGCCCTTAAACCTTATTGCCACGTTGTGCCAATTGTATGCCCCTAAAGTTTATTACCATGTGATGCCAATCCTCTTCATCTAAAGCTGATTGCAATTGTTTGTCCCTAAAGCTGATTGCCACATTGTGCCTGGTGAATAAAAGAGTGGGACACAGCACTTCTACCTGTCAGACTCTACACGAGTCAGTGAGTAACCATTTCTATGCAATGTTTTGCCCTTTTTTAGTGCCATGTTGTGCCAATGTATGCCCTTAAAGCTTATTGCCACATTGTGCCAATTGTATGCCCCTAACGTTTATTGGCATGTGATGTCAATCCTCTTCATCTAAAGCTGATTGCAATTTTTTGTCCCTAAAGCGGATTGCCACATTGTGCCTGGTGAATAAAAGAGTGGGACACAGCACTTCTACCTGTCAGACTGTACACGAGTCAGTGAGTAACCATTTCTATGCAATCCTAAAAATCCTTCAACAAGTTTTCAAGTTGACAATGGAGGAAAAATTGCCGAAAATCCTTCAACACGTTTTCAAGTTGACAAGGGAGGAAAAGTTGCCGAAAATCCTTAAAGTTTTCAAGTTGACAATAGAAGAAAAATGGATGGAAATCCTTCAAGTTTTCAATTATCAAAACGATGAAAATTAGTAAGAAAATATGATTCTGACTATGTAAAATTTGGATTTACATGGAATGGTGACAAAGGAGATCCACGTCCGCAATGTGTGATTTGTGGTGAAATTCTCGCAAATGAGAGTATGCGACCAAACAAATTACTTTGACATATTGAGACAAAGCATGTACATTTGAAAAACAAGCCACTTATTTTTTTTTTTAAAAGCAAGCAAAAATGTTTTAATGCGTCTAAAAATATGCTCTCTCATTTCACCAGTATTAATGAAAAAGCTATGCATGCCTCATACCTCATTAGTTTGCGAATTGCAAAATCAGGTAAGCCTCACAACATTGGCGAGTCATTGGTTCTACCAGCGATAAAAGATGCTGTTGGAGTTATGTTTGGTGACAAGAGTTTAAAAGAAGTTGAATTAATTCCAGTTTCCAATAACACTGTTAAACGCAGAATCGATGAAATGTCTGATTGGGTAGAAGATCAACTTATCAACAGAGTTAAAGCAAGCAGATTTTTTTCCCTGCAATTAGATGAGTCAACAGATATACCAGGTTTGTCCCAATTGATTGTTTTTATCCGTTTTATATGTGTCAGGGATCTTACCTGGAGTGGGAGTCCGGCAGGCAGAGTTAAGGCACCCTTTGCAATTCGGCACAGACCGAGAGGACTCAGGACAGAAATCCCCAAGGGTGTGACACAGTGCACTGGGGCTGAAATAACCAGTGCTTCCTGGAACGCAGTACAGACAAGGGAAATCCAGAAGAGTAGTCGGTAACAGAATCAGAAGTCAGGGCTGGCGGCAATCAGTCGAAAACAGTAGACGAGCAGGAGATCAAAACCAGGAGTCAGATAAATAGCAGTGAAACCAAACGGAACAGGAAACATGATCTGACAACGAGGACCAGACTTGCGAGGTTTAAATAGGGAGTCTCAAGCAATGATCATGGAACCAGGAACAGGTGTGCAAATCCCAGGCAAACAGGCTCAGGCTACAGGATACCAAGGACATGTAGAAACAGTCAAAGATGCGTGGAGCCCAATGTAAGGATCCTGACTGGGATGCAGGCAACTCAGGTTTGATCCCAGCCAGACCCAAATACACAATATTGTGTAAAACCCAATGATGATCCTGACAATATGGAACAATGAGCCTCATGAAGATATATTATTTTGTGAACCAATTATTCGAGGAACTAGTGAGGCGATTTTTGAAACTCTTGACACTTACATAAAATCAAAGGAACTGCACTGGATGTTGGTATATGTACCGATGGTGCACGGGCAATGTGTGGTAAAAAAAGTGGTGTTGTGACACGCATTCTTAAACTAAGTCCGAATGCATCATGGACGCACTGTAGTCTTCATAGAGAAGCTTTAGTATGTAAAACTATGGGAGAAGATTCAAAAAAAAATTTAAACACTGCCGTAAAAATAGTAAAATTCATCAAGAGTAAACCATTACAGTCACGGCTATTTGAAAAACTGTGTGAAGATATGGGAAGTTTACACAAATCTCTTCTTTTGCACACTGAAGTACGTTGGCTGTCAAGGGGCAAAGTACTAACAAGACTTGTTGAACTCCGAGAAGAAGTCGCAATGTTTCTGGATGGACAAAACGATTACGCAAAATCTTTGTATGATGAGAAGTTTGTTCTGAAGCTCACTTATTTGGCAGATATATTTTCTAAATTAAATTAACTAAATTTATACTTACAAGGAATGGATGGATCTGATATATTTGCAGTACATGATAAAATTTGAGGTTTTACTCAAAAAAATTCTTTATGGGAAAGAAATATTAAACACCAAAACTATGATTGTTTTGAAACATTCGCAACTTTTATAATTGAAAATCAAGTGACACCAGCAGACGACTTAATCTTGGTGATACTTGCACGTCTACACTCGTTGAAAGAAAGTTTTGATAATTATTTCAGTGAAGAAATAAGGAATTGTGAGAAAAACATCTGGATTGTGAATCCATTTTGGAGTGATGATTTGGCTACTGGTATATCTACGATGGCAGACGAAGAACTAATTGATTTATCCGAAGACACTTTCCTGAAAATGAATTTTGATCATAAAAAATTGATACCGTTTTGGCTGTCAGTTCAAAACACATATCCTACTCTTTCTACCACAGCTTTAAGAGTGCTGCTTCCTTTTACTACTTCGTACATGTGTGAAATTGGATTTTCGGCAATGATAGCAATCAAAAACAAGTTTAGAAATCAACTTCAATTATCAAACACCTTGCGTCTAAAAATAACAAATGTCAATGTAGATGTCAAAGACGTCATCAGTAAAAATAGAAAACAAGCCCATTCTTCACATACACCTCATTATGTATCTGCTTAATATTTAGGAAAATGAATGCTACTGCACTTCAAAAGATGATGCAAAAGAAAAAAAGATGATATACAATTGAGGCTTGAAGGAACGCTACAGGGCAGGAGTTCCCAGCTTTGTGCAGAAATAAATGTCACCACAGTTTGTAACCACAAGTCCTTAATATGAAGTAGATGGATCCACCTAAGAAGTCTGTCATACTTACCGTTACCTGGAAAAAAGCTTTAATCCTACACTTGTCTTCAGTTAAAATCCAAAATATTCAGCCATCTCTGCTGTAAAATTGCTATAAAATGTCACCACATTATGTAACCACAAGTCCTGAAGTAGATGGATCCACCTAGGAAGTCTGTCATACTTACCGTTACCTGGAAAAAAGCTTTAATCCTACACTTGTCTTCAGTTGAAAGCCAAACTATTCAGTCATCGCTGCTGTAAAATTGCTATAAAAATGTCACCACAGTTTGTAACCACAAGTCCTTAATATGAAGTAGATGGATCCACCTAAGAAGTCTGACATACTTCCTGCTACCTGGAAAAAATATTTAACCTTATACCTTGTCTTCAGTTAAAAAAACAAACTATTCAGCCATCTCTGCTATAAAATTGCTGTCTTGTTCATATCTTGATTCTAAGTACTACTAATTGCCTTTTTTCTGACTAATTTGTATTAAGCAAATATTACATAATTATCAAAGGAAGAATACGAAGTTTAATTTTCACTGGATTAACCATTTCAATTCTTCTGATAAGAAAGACGGTTATGATTCTTTTTTGGATTAACCATTTCAGTCCTCCTGCTAAGAAAGACTGTTATACTTTATTTTGGATTAACTATTTAAGTCCTCCTGCTGAGAAAGACTGTTATACTTTATTTTGGATTAACCATTTAAGTCCTCCTGCTGAGAAAGACTGTTATACTTTATTTTGGATTAACCATTTAATTCCCCCTGCTGAGAAAGACTGTTATACTTCTTTTTGAATTAACCATTTCAGTCCTCCTGCTAAGAAAGACTGTTATACTTCCTTTTGAATTAACCATTTCAGTCCTCCTGCTAAGAAAGACTGTTATACTTTATTTTGGATTAACCATTTAAGTCCTCCTGCTGAGAAAGACTGTTATACTTCCTTTTGAATTAACCATTTCAGTCCTCCTGCTAAGAAAGACTGTTATACTTCTTTTTGAATTAACCATTTCAGTCCTCCTGCTAAGAAAGACTGTTATACTTCCTTTTGGATTAAACACTTAAGTTCTTCTGCTGAGAAAGACAGATTTATTTTTTGGCTTTACCACTTAAGTTCTCTTGTTATGAAGGACTTTTATATTTAATTTTTTTGATTGACCATAAGTATTCCTGCTGAATCAAGACGTCTGCCAAGACATAAACAAGTAAGCTCCTGTTTGAATTTTGTTTTTTAAAGTAACACATATTTATATATTAAGTGTATTCAATAATACATTTAAAAAGTAGTAAATTGATATTTTTAATTTAACATCCCTCTCCCTTTAAAATATGTATTATTATTATTATTATTATTATTTGCATTTATATAGCGCCAACAAATTCTTTAGCGCTTTACCATATTCAATTACAAGCAAGTGGGTCCCGAAAAATAACTATATTCAAAAGTGGGTCTCGGCCCAAAAAAGTTTGGGAAGCCCTGGTTTAGAGAATGTTTCCAATCTGCCCATTTCCCAAAATTCTGCGTTCTGAGTCTTCAGTCCACTAAAATGCAATCTTTAGTGAATACACAAAACAAAAGTGTGCCAGTTGGGCAAGGCATCATGTGAAACTGCCACAGATGGACTGTAGCAAAGCTTTAGTCCTGACAAGTTCTTTTCTCCACTGGATCCGTCATACAGGATCTCTGGAGCAAGGTGCTGTGAAGTGAATAACTCTATCCCTCCTCAGTAACACAGCTCTGGGAGTACAACTGAGTTTTATTATGCCACACTCAGCCTTTTATGCACAGAACCCCAACATGGGGTCTCCATTCAACACAACCCAAACCCCTCCCAGGCATCCCCGTGTCTGGGAGATAATTGAGTCAAACACTGGTAACTCAATTATCTCTAAGTTACAGGGAACCATACATAAAATACCCCAAAAATGCAAGCAGAACACACAGGATCCCCACAAATGTTATATCCCTGAATAGCCTGGATCTGGGCGCCCAAGTTGTCCATATAGCGCTCAGATCCATTCAGTAGAATGGAATCACCATCTGGACAGCCACGAGGTAGTAGCCCAAGATAGTTTCAGAGGGAAGGAGACAACGGCAGCAGTACAGTTTTCCCCGGGGTTTGCTGGATCGCGTAGCCGAAGAGAGTTTCATGCGTTCGACCATGGACCGCTGCCTGTGTTCAGGAGACAAAATTGCCGCCATTTACTAGAGCATGTGTGTTCGGTTATATGAATGACTGCCACCCAAGGAAAGCACTTGAGCGTATTGCTCTTTTGAAGTTAACAAGCCAAAGGTGATCGGTGTTCGGGGGTTATAGAAATTGAATGGAGCGTGACTCAGACTGCTACATGGACAGACAAAATTTAAGACAGAATAAATTTAAGAGGTCTAGTAACATAGTATCAAAGTGTATGATTTTTCAGATACCTAAATCATTGCAAACGTCATCCTCCACAGGATATGTGCATCTTTAGGACTGTGAAAAGTCTTTGCAAGGTCAGTGCTCTGAGCAATTGCCTGACTTTTGTGTTTAGTTCCACTGAGCTAAACAACCAGAAAGTAACAGAACCAGTTGATTAATAAAAGTGCCAATTCCTAGTGAAATCTGCACTTTTTGTAACATGAAAAAAGAGTACAAACCCTTTACACATAAAGCCCTTCAGCAAGCTAAAGTGCTTTAGGGGTCTGGAGTGTCCCTTCAAGCAATTATTTTGTAATAGAATTATGGTTATAACAAACCAATCAAATCAAGTGGACTCTACAAAATGCATTTGTTTCATATAAATATATATATATTTTTTTTACCTAACAAGATAATTGTAATGCATGTCTACTAATTAAAATGTCTTCCTTTCTATGTGTATTATAGTTACTAGTGATATATTGCACTTTCTGCTAGGTGTTTAGATATTGATTACTATTAATAGTGGAAAGATAAGATCAGAGGAAGGTCTAATGACAGAAAGGTCGCTGTGACATATTTAAGCTGTACATGTGCTGTCATTTCTTGTTTAAAGATGAATGCATGAGGGGATGCTCTTGGGAAATTAATTCACTAGGTGTTAGACCTTCGTTTAAGAGTAATCAATAGACTTATAAGCATCAAACAGATTTTGCCAGATTAACAAAGTTAATCCTGAGCTCGGCAGACCCAAAAGCGAACTTAAAGTAGCAAATAGCTCTAGCACAACTCTTATTATTTTCAGTGGTCATTACTCCAATTTATTGGGTAAATGTTCAGCTTACGCATGTCTTTTTATTTCCACAATCTATCACTCCTAAATTGGTAAGTAATGTTTAATTTGCTCAATAGATTGCTGTGCTGACTAATGAGAAAAAGAAAAGGTGTCCCCCGACCCATTTGTTGTTTTGAGATCTTCTCACGTTGTCATCAACAATGTCACGTGTGATTTAAACAGTGATGTCCCTGATGATTTCACGCTAAGAACCCAAACTGAGCACTTTAAGTTCAAGATTTCTTTGCATTTTTTAACATTTGATTTAATTTAAGCTCAGGGTAGCAGCTGCTATTTGCAGTGTCATTTTCGTTACCAGGCTTGTGGGGACATTGGATATTATAAAGGTAGAGGGGACAGCAACCATGCATATTGACTGCTCATAAGGAATGTAACTACCACAATCACAGGCAAGAAATGGACATGTATGTCCAGGTGCTGAACAAAGATTAAAGGAACCCTAGCCCTAATGCTAAACATAATTTGAAAAATTGTGTAATATAATAGTTGCATAATGCTGAAGTGGATATATATATATATATATTTTTTTTTTTCTTTTTCTTTATTACTCTCCCTCTCTTTCTCTACCTATCTATATCCAATAACTCGCAATTGTATTACCTTTAAAGATTGTGGAAGATGGGTCTTCAGCACTTTTTTGAGAAGTTGCAGATCTTCAGACTTCTTTAGAGACAACATTGCAAGTGTTTTGTGAAATCGAAATACACAGTATGAAAAGTTATGTATTTTATCGGTACTTTATATGAACGGCATGTTAATAATTACTCTAAATTGACTTCAGTTAAGATTTTATTTGTTATCAATTTGTAGGAATTGCAAAACAAATTATTTGCTTAAAGTTGTACTATCACGTACCAAAGAAATATGTTTTCTTGTAAGGTGGGGATCTGGGGGAAGGAGTTAAGGAATTATACTTACCTGATTATATTCCTCCTCAGCGATGACATCTTCCCAGTTGACACCTTGTCAGTTTTTTACTGTTGTGCATCTGCAAGGGTACAAAAGGTTTGTGGAAGATCCCTCAATACCACATAGATCTTCTCACACAAATACAATAAAATGTCAGGTAAGTAGTATGCAAAGTGGCTTACTGTAGCTCCTATCTGTGTGGCATTCTATACAATCTTTATTATTCAGAGCATAAACATACAAAGCTTACTCAATGTGTATATCATACAGAGTGATATATGTTCAAGTAGTTAATAAGTGTAGTTAATAAGTTAATAAGTATTGGGGGGGTCCGGACAGTATTGGGGGGGTCTGTGCAGTATTGGGGGGGTCTGTACAGTATTGGGGGGTCTGTAAAGTATTGGGGGGGTCTGTGCAGTATGGGGCGGTCTGTGCTGTATATTGGGGCGGTCTGTGCTGTGTATTAGGGGGCTGTGCGTTAGATGCGGGAGGCAGTGTATTAGGGTACTGTGCGTTAGATGTGGGGATGGGGGGGTTGTGCGTTAGATGTGGGGGGTGGGCAGTGTACTAAATGGGGGGCTGTGCAGTATGTGGGGCCTGTGTGTTAGATGTGTACAGCCCTGGTTTGACTACAAAACATTTTGTTTCAGAAATCTCAGACGCTTTTTGCGACAAAAGCCCAGCCATCTACTTGTCAGGGTACCTGAAGTCTCTACCTCGGAGGAGGTTAGACTTTCTAACGGCCGTCCTCTCAGGGGGACTGATTCACCCAATCCTCACAGCTCTCATAACCGTTTACACGCCGGCCGCGATAGCCCCACTTCCTTTTATGACGCGGCGCTCAGGAGCCGACGTCATGACGGCAATCACGTCCCGACCTGTCAATCTAGTTCCGAACAACGAATCAGGGCCTGGCAGGGGCAGAGTCATCAATCTAAGAGCTAGGTATAAAATAGGGATGTGTGTAATGGTTCATTGCCCTGTCGTGATTCTAGCTTGTCTGGTCACTCAGTGCTCTTATTACTATTTGTCTCTTTGGTTCTGACTCGGCTTGTATTTTCGTTCCTGCTTTACTCTCGTGTCCTTTGACCTCGGCTCGTCTCTCGCTTACCTGTTCTCTCGTTCCCTCGACCTCGGCTTGTCTCTTTGCTTTCTCCTTACGTTAGTACGGCCATTCTAAGGTCCGGTATACGTACCTAGCTCCTGTTTGTATTCTGCGTGTTGGATCCCTGTCCCGATCCTGACATTACGACAGGGCCTGCAGGTACAAACGCTCAGATTGGTTCTCCTGACTCGAGATTTGAAGCCATGGACCATAGAATGGACCAGATGGCGCTGGCGCTGCAAGCATTGCTATCCCATCCGAGTAATCAATCAGAGGAGATGCGTACACCATCCATCTCTCTTGTTAATACAGGCCTAGAGGCAGTGGGAGCCTCTTCCCGTGTTACTTCCCCTTTACGCTATGGCGGGTCTCCAGATACCTGTCGAGGTTTCCTAAACCAGATAGGGATTCATTTTGAATTACAACCCCACGTCTACCCTACAGACAGGGTGAAGGTTGGATTCATAATCTCGTTACTCATTGACAAAGCTCTTAGATGGGCTAACCCTCTGTGGGAAAATGATAATCCAGTAGTCTATAATTATAATGCATTTGTCGCTAATTTTAGGAGGACTTTTGACCCTCCAGGAAGAAAGGCAAATGCAGCTAGTCTACTATTACGTCTTAGACAGCATAGCCAAACCCTTGTGGATTATGCGTTAGAGTTCAGATCCTTGGCGGCAGAGGTCAAGTGGAATGAACAGGCCTATATGGACGTATTTCTGAACGGATTATCAGATGAGATCCTAGACGAGGTTGCCACAAGAGATCTTCCTAAAAATTTGGAAGAATTAATTTAATTTATTTCTTGAATAGATGAACGCATGAGACAGAGGCAGAACACTCGAGATAGAACTCATAGACCTTCCTTAAGACTAGCTCCCGCATTTCAGAATTCTGAATCTACAACTCTAGCTCTCCCAGAACCTATGCAAATAGGTAACACTCGTCTCTCTGAAAGTGAAAGACAGTACAGGAGAAGGGAGGGTCTGTGTATGTATTGTGGAGTAAGAGGTCACCTACGCCTAAACTGCCCTAACCGTCCGGGAAACGCTCGCACCTAAGTTTCTCAAGAGGACAGGCCTTGGGTGTTTCTATCTTGTCCTCTATATATGATTACAAGGATCATAGGCTTCTGTTACCTGTTTCTTTAGCTTGGGAAAAGGGAGTACTTAATGCTATGGCATTGATAGATTCCGGAGCAGCTGAAAGCTTTATTGACCAAGCCTTTGTCACGAACCACTCTATCCCATCTCAGCTAAGGGATACACCCTTGGCTGTTGAGGCCATAGATGGTAGACCATTATCAGACCCTGTTATTTTTCGTGAGACTATACCAGTTAAGTTAACCATTGGTATTTTACACGAGGAGGGTATATCTCTCATGCTTATCTCATCTCCTTCAGTTCCAATAGTCTTGGGGTATCCCTGGCTTAAGAAGCATAACCCTATTATTGATTGGGAACAAGGTGAGATAGTCTCCTGGGGTCAGGGTTGCCAGAGAGGTTGTTTACAGAAAATCTCACCGGTTTGCGTAGTTGACACACCAAGTAACTCTAACCAGCCCACAGATTTACGGATACCATCTCAGTACCTGGATTTAAAGGCAGTCTTTGATAAAAAGAGGGCTGATACTTTACCCCCACACAGGTCCTTTGACTGTAAGATTAGACTCCTGCCTGGTACAATGCCTCCGAGGGGTACTGTATATCCTCTATCCACTAAGGAGAACTTAGTATTAGAGGAATACATACGGGAGAACCTAGACAAGGGATTTATTAGGAGATCCTCTTCTCCAGCAGGGGCCGGTTTCTTTTTTGTAGATAAGAAAGACGGCACTCTACGGCCTTGCATTGATTATCGGGGCTTGAATAAGATAACGATCAGAAACGCTTATCCTATTCCCTTGATTACTGAGCTATTTGATCGCCTGAAAGGCTCCAAGATAACTTGGTAAGAATCCAGCAGGGTGACGAATGGAAAACGGCTTTCAATACCCGGTATGGCCACTATGAGTATACGGTAATGCCCTTCGGCCTTTGCAATGCTCCTGCTGTATTCCAGGACCTAATTAATGAGGTTCTTAGGGAATTTCAACATGAATGTGTTATAGTTTATTTGGATGATATACTAATACACTCTAGAGAGCCTGAGACTCACCACAAACAAGTCAGAAGGGTATTGCGTAAGCTTCTACAACATGGTTTGTACTGCAAATTGGAGAAGTGTAGCTTTGACCAATCTCAGATAAACTTTCTTGGTTACGTTATTTCTGGAGACGGGTTTAGGATGGACCCGGTTAAACTCCAATCAATTTTGGATTGGCCATTGCCCAAGGGACTCAAGGCCATTCAGAGGTTTATCGGATTCTCCAATTATTATAGGCGCTTCATTAAGGGGTACTCTTCTATTATTGCTCCTATTACCAATATGACTAGACAGGGTGCTGATACCAAGACCTGGTCTTCTGAGGCGCTTGTTGCTTTCAGTACACTCAAGGAACAGTTTGCCTCAGCACCAATATTAGTTCATCCTGACACCTCCTTGCCTTTTTTACTCGAGGTAGACGCCTCAGAGACGGGTATAGGCGCTATCTTGTCCCAAAGGCTAGGTTTGAATAAACCGCTGCACCCATGTGGTTTTTTTTCCAAGAAATTGTCTGGGCCTGAAAGCAGATATGATATTGGTGACAGGGAACTATTAGCGGTCATTATGGCTTTAAAGGAGTGGAGACATTTGTTGGAAGGGACTTTACACCCGGTTACTATTTTGACGGATCACAAGAATTTGTCCTATATAGGGGAAGCCAAGCGCTTGTCCGCCAGGCAGGCTCGTTGGTCTTTGTTCCTTACTCATTTCAACTACGTGCTCACTTATAGACCTGGTTCTAAGAACTCTAAGGCTGATGCATTGTCCCGCCAACATGAACGTTCTACTATGTCTGATATGGTTTTTTCTTCTGTAGTTCCCAAGTGTAATATTGTTGCCAACACAAGCATCAAGATTCACTCCCCGTTGCTTGCTGAGATCAAGAAAGTACAGCATCTGGCTCACAGACTTGTTCCTGGGGATCGGTACTTCGTTCCTCCTGAACTCCAACTGGAACTGATGCAGTGTTTTCATGACAGTAAATTTGCCGGACACCCTGGCATACGCAAGTCGTGTTCTCTGATTTCTAAAGATTTCTGGTGGCCTTCGTTACGTAAGGATGTTAAGGACTTCGTCGGGGCATGTGAGGTCTGTATGAGGACTAAACAATCTCATACGCTTCCATGTGGGCTTTTGCACCCCCTAGAAATTCCCGAGAAACCATGGTCTTGTTTGGCTATGGACTTCATTGTCGATTTGCCCGTTTCTAAAAAACATACTGTTATCCTCACGGTGATTGACAGGTTTACTAAAATGGCTCATTTTGTACCCCTGCCTAAATTGCCCTCTTCTCCCGAATTGGCTGAGATTTTCGCGAGGGAGATTTTTCGTTTACATGGTATTCCTTCTGAAATTGTTTCTGATAGAGGGCCCCAATTTGTTTCCCGGTTTTGGAGGTCCTTCTGTTCTCAATTGGGCATCAAATTGAATTTTTCTTCTGCCTATCATCCCCAGTCCAACGGAGCTGCCGAACGCACCAACCAAAAGGTTGAACAATTTTTGCGTTGTTTTGTTTCTGAACACCAGGACGATTGGGTCGGTCTGATTCCTTGGGCGGAGCTTGCGCACAACAATCTCGTTTGCGATTCTACTCGTTCTAGCCCCTTTTTCATGAATTATGGCTTTCATCCTTCCGTTCTTCCGTCGGTTTCCCCTTCCCAAGGGATACCGTCGGTTGATGTTCATGTTGCCAATCTGAGGAAGTTGTGGGATCTGTCTCGACGAATTCTTCTTCATAATTCCACGGTGTCCAAACGACACGCTGACAAACGCAGACGGGTGGCTCCGGTTTTTTCCCCGGGTGATAGGGTATGGCTGAGTTCCAGAAACATCCGCTTGAAGGTTCCCTCCATGAAATTTGCTCCTCGTTACATAGGTCCTTACAGGGTTCTGTCTCGTATTAACCCGGTTGCGTATCGTCTGGCTCTTCCGCCTGCCCTGCGCATCCCGAATTCCTTTCATGTTTCCTTATTGAAACCTTTGGTTTGTAACAGATTTTCCGTCTCGCCCCGGTTCCTTCTGCCCGGTGGGCGTTTCTGAGAGGGAGGGTACTGTCAGGGTACCTGAAGTCTCTACCTCGGAGGAGGTTAGACTTTCTAACGGCCGTCCTCTCAAGGGGACTGATTCACCCAATCCTCACAGCTCTTATAACCGTTTACACGCCGGCCGCGATAGCCCCGCTTCATTTTATGACGCGGCGCTCAGGAGCCGACGTCATGACGGCAATCACGTCCCGACCTGTCAATCTAGTTCCGAACAACGAATCAGGGCTCGGCAGGGGCAGAGTCATCAATCTAAGAGCTAAGTATAAAATAGGGATGTGTGTAATGGTTCATTGCCCTGTCGTGGTTCTAGCTTGTCTGGTCACTCAGTGCTCTTATTACTATTTGTCTCTTTGGTTCTGACTCGGCTTGTATTTTCGTTCCTGCTTTACTCTCGTGTCCTTTGACCTCGGCTCGTCTCTCGCTTACCTGTTCTCTCGTTCCCTCGACCTCGGCTTGTCTCTGACCATTCTTTGCTTTCTCCTTACGTTAGTCCGGCCATTCTAAGGTCCGGTATACGTACCTAGCTCCTGTTTGTATTCTGCGTGTTGGATCCCTGTCCCGATCCTGACACTACTCACTCACCAGGGGTGGATGAGAAACTGCACCCCAGCCAGAGGGACTTCCCCACATCTGCAACCAAATCCGTCTGCCACTGAATTCTGCAATCTCCGTGTCATTGTGCATTGTGTATGTATAGTACTCCCAATTCTTATATTTAATACGGTGTGTCTCTCACAATCTTTGTGTCTGTCTGCTGTAAATATGTGGCACGCAAGTCTGCATGCACTGTATCTGTTTTGCCATTTTACTCTAACCATTATATTTTTGTGTGTGTCACAACTCTGACAAGCATGTTCTCCTATGGGGCATGAAGTACATAAAGAGGAATGAAGACGTCCACGTTTGAGGCTCGCGTCCAGGGTGGATTATTGAAGTGCCATCTGACACGTGACAAGTTTCTCCTGTTTGCACGGCGACTTCAACATTGTGTACTGTGATCAGAGGTAGGTAACCTTACACAGTTCACATGCTGTGAATTACATCTTTGCCAGCATAATGGGAGGTGTAGTCCAAAACATCTGGAATACCGAATGCCTATGAATGAAAAGTATGGTGTGTGTGAATGGTCAGTAACAAGGGTTGAAGGAGTTACTGCTCACATGTGTATTCATGTGCCAATTCAACCAATGTGAGTCACTGTAATACTTATAAGGTAACCAAATGTACTGTGAGACATGACATGAAATGACATGACATACAACACGACACGACATCTAGGAATACAACACTGTATTCCTGGCACTATAGCTCCCTCTGCCTCTCCCATACCTCGCCCTCCCCCCCCCCCCCCCCGGTCTGGTGCAGGGTAACCGCACGCCTACTGGTGCTGAGCGTTTGTGCAGCCACATATCAAGACCCTGAATCAGCTTCAGCGGATAACAGGAACTAGGAGCTTAGAAATTAAGCAGAGCTGAATAGGGAGGCTCCGCAGCAAGATTGTATCCAGTACTAGAAACAAGGCAAGACTAGAGCTAGGCACCAAACATGAAAACAAGACAGAACTAATAGAACCCAGAACCAGAGAAGGATAGTAAGCTAAACCCAGAACATATACACAAGACATGAGGAACACATGAACATAACATGGGCATGACTGGACAGGACTGTACATGGACTGGGTATACAAACTAAAACAAGACAAGATAACATAGGCAAAACAAGAGGAGAAATAACTAAGTACTACATATGGAATCATGGGGATTTAGTCACACTATATGATCATACATTGCATAAGCCTGCCAACAACGCCAATGTACCCCATATCTGGCAGGTCCTACACTGCCTAATGTATGCTAAAACATCCAAAGAATACATTTATAGCACTTACCTGCAAGAAAGGGCAGAAGCCTTGAGGAGCTGCCTGCAGGACACTGAAATAAAAAGGAATGATGGAAAACAAACGGGTGTGGCAAATAAAACAAACATTTAAATGAATCCAAGAGACTGGGAATCCCAGGGACTGACTATAGGAATGAACCCAGAAATCCCAGCATAAAGAAAACCAGACATAGAATAGAAAACCAAAATACCAAGAAAAACAAAACAAGAATTGTAACAAGAGTACTGGATACCAGAAGCCATTGCCAGACATCTCCACAGAACAGAACAGGACGTAACATGTAGTATACCGATTGACCGGTAGGGGTCAGCATGTAGGCGAAATGCCGTGGTTCGTTGGTTTGTACATGAAATGCAATAATGTCTGAGAAGCCTGTAGTACACCGAATGACTGGTAGGGGTCAGTGTGTAGGCGCAAATGCAGTGGTTCGTTGGTGTGTACATGAAATGCAATAATGTCTGAGAAGACTGTAGTACACTGAATGACCAGTAGGGGTCAGTGTGTAGGTGAAAATGCAGTGGTTTATTGTTTTGTACATGAAAAGCAAAAACGTCTAAGAAGCCTGTAGTACACCAAATGACTGATGGGGGTCAGTGTGTAGGTGAAAAATGCAGTGGTTTGTTGGTTTGTACATGAAATGCAATAATGTCTGAGAAGCCTGTAGTACACCGAATGACCAGTAGGGGTCAGTGTGTAGGCGCAAATGCAGTGGTTCGTTGATTTGTACATGAACTTCGATAATGTCTAAGAAGCCTGTAGTAGACTGAATGACCGGTAGGGGTCAGTGTGTAGGTGAAAAATGTGGTGGTTCGTTGGTTTGTACATGAAATGCAATAATGTCTGAGAAGTCTGTAGTACACCGAATGACCGGTAGGGGGCAGTGTGCAGGCGAAAATGCAGTGGTTCGTTGGTTTGTACATGAAATGCGATAATGTCTAAGAAGCCTGTAGTACACCCAAAGACCGGTAGGGGGTTTAAACGAATGATATGCATGAACATGCAATGGTTTTAGAACAGACTTAGACAAAATGCAGCCGTAAAGTGAGGACATGACCCGTGCATGGTGCCGTGGGACTGATGCCTGGCGTAACGGGTAGGTCGACTTACGGTTTGTGAATCACTTGGACACCATCCACGGCGATGGATTGAAGAAAGAAGGTGGTAGGCCGGAAAAGCCTGTGGCTGGATTCATGACACAGCTCAGCTTAGAAAACCTCATGCAGTAATCAGGTAAAATGGCGTCTGCATGACCCAGAAGTGGAAATCATTCTGATGCTGACCTCAAGCGATATGAGTCAGATAAGGGGTGTCCCTTATATAGGGGGTGAATTAATTTAATCCCCTCCCACAAATACAGGCCAAACGGCCTTAATACATATATATATATATATGTATATATAGAAAGGCCATTAGGCCTGAATTTGTGGGAGGAGTAAGTCCCCTACTTAAACACCCAACCCCTACTCACCTTTGACGTTCAAGTTCAAGTGTTCCTTGTTCTACTTCCGGTCCGCGAGTCTTCACGTGCGCGTCATTTCCGGTCCGGACGTCCCCTGTATCAGCTGCACGGCTGAATCCTCCGTGCTACCAGCGGTCCTGCTCAAGTGCTACCGGCGGTCCGGCAGAATCCCCCGGTCTGCTTCCTGCCTAATCGTGAGTCCTCTCATTTCCGGTCCCCTCCACATCACTCGGTGGTTCAGCAGGGGACCGGAAGACTAATGACATTAAAATCTTACCGGGGACCACCCACGCTTCCCTCATACCACGGTCTCTTTCTAAACACCCGTCTGGGGGGTTCTACACCCCCCCCCCCTCACCCCCTAATGGTCTTAAAATCCGGGAAACGTTTTTTTTTATGCCAGGGGGATACATAAAAAAAAAATTAAAAAACTCATACTGTTATAAAAAGCCATGCTTTTACTATGTGGGGAAAGAAAGTCTTGCCAGTTTCCATATTATGCATTTACACATGTATTACAAACGTTCATTCATACTTTTTCAATATATTCTGTGTAGCTGTTCACATACCTAGTCTATTGGACTAACATCGCCACCTAGTGGTTTTTTATGGTACTTACTGTTATTCTGTAGTACATACAGCTTCCCTGCTAGTAATTACTATTTACATAGTATTTTTACTATGCCTTAAACGTGCAAAATAATCTCTGCCCTGTTAAAATAAATCTCTTTGATCTCCACAGATCGCACTTTGCCACATAGTACGGCAACATTGCAATTAAAAAACTGGGGTTCTTATCCTTAAATCCAGTTTCCTTTCTATGCTACTACCAACCGTTCGCTCATTCTATATTTCAAACCCTGCTTCTTGTCCTTTAAACCAGGTATAGTATTTATATTTTACTTTTATTCTCTGTTTGAGGTAACTCAGGCAGCCAAAAAGTTACACTTGTCAACTCACTCTGCGCTCATGCGTTACGCCCACTCAGATTTACATCTGTCTCAAACCCTTAGGTTCTACTACGATAGCATCAACAACTTGCCCCGTCTAAATTCGGAGGAATCCTCGATAATTGTACCTTATCCAGGTATAGTTTTCTTTAAATCTTCAATATAGTACTGACATAGATTAATTTAAGCAAACAAATATGTTTGAATGACTATCTGTTCCTGTCCAAATCTGAGATGATTAAATTGCGTATACGCAGAAGTAAATTCACACTGACACATGCAGTTCAGGTTAAAATAACTTCAGAAAATTTAATGGCATCTGGTAAAAAAAGCGGGTATGCAGACCCTTTTAAAGGCAATATTACATCATCATAGAATATCAAGATAGCAACAAATAAACATCATTAATTGGTCTATGTACTAAGTGGTAAGTTAAATGCCCTCCCATCTATATTAGTAATTGGCTTAAGGGTTAAGTGGCTGGCTAGGTGTCCTCCCACCGGGAGGTGGCGTCATTCTGGACACGGGTGTGGACAGATGGCTCAGGCGCCATCTTACACAACACGAGGCTTTACTCGATGGGAGGGGGAATCTGGCAGCCAGCCATTTTGAGTACTTGGCACCGTTTAGCTTCAAGGTTACTCAGGCTTTTTAGAGAATGGACATTTCATTAGCATGGGACTTTGTTACATATTACAGGAACTTGATAATTCCGGTGTTAGTCATATCCTTCTAGAAAATACATACAATACATTCTCTTTCTAATATTCTAAATGCTGTTAGGAAAATCTGTCATATAATGAAGTTAGATGGAGTTAATGGAGAAATTTAATAAAGGTTTAATAAAGGTTTAATAATAATTCTACATCAGTACTTCAGTTTCCCATGAAAAGGCCACAGACAGCCTTCACGGTCCATGCCCCCCCCCCCCCATTAGCTCATATGGCACCCTTTCGCCACGCTCGCGCAGATCTACATCTGTCTCAAACCCCTTAGGCTCTGCTACGACATCACAAACCACTGGACCTCTCTCTCATACACTGGAAGAAACAAGTCCACGGGTATAATCTCTATCAAGGTTAGTATCCGACCAGCACATAAACGCCAATTACCCCATAGTTGTTACGTGAACTGGCTCACAGGGTCTGAACACCAGACCTAGCTCACCGAGGCATTTACAAATCATCTCCCAAACCTCAACACTGAGGTACGGCCCTACGCCCAAATCATAGTTAATCGCCTCATTCGCCCTTCTACAGGGCCGTAGTCAGGGCCTCACTCGTCACGGCCACACGTTTTGAAACCTTTTAAATGTCACCGAGAGGCCAACATCCCGCCACCACATCCGTGGCAACATAATCCACTTCGCCCAAATCATAGATAGAGCCTCTCACCGCCCAATGGCATTAGCAGGGCCTCAACCGTCACTAGTCTAAGTTAAGTTTTTCGCTTCGGCAATAATCCTACAGTCCAGTTCATATAAGCTTTCCCCCACCCCTTGAAATAGTTTTCTCAGACGCCCCTACTAAAACCAACTCATTTAATTCATTTCTAGAATGTCACAAGACACATCTCCCATGGACGAGGTACATGATGAGGATATGATATCAACTCCTATCAGACCAGAGTCCCCAGGAGTTTCTCTCGCCCTTTCTACCCCTACGTCTTTGAGAGCATGGACAATACCTAAAATCACTGCCGAACTTAGGCTCAGGGGCATCCCCTTTCCGGCTACAGCCCGAAAGGTGGAATTATACAGACTGTTAACCAACCAAGCCCCAGAGCCTAGGCCAGGCACAAGCTCTCAAAGCCAAGTTTCTGGGGCTGGCATTGCTACCCAGGACACCCTCGCGGCAATCCTGGCCAACCTGCAGACCCTAAACAGCAGGTTAAGCAAGGTGGAAAGTGCCATAGCCTCCCCAGGTAACCTCCCTGTTCCTATAGCCCCAATCCCGGCTGTACCTACGGCACCAGCACCCGTACCTACACTTCCCCCTCCAGCTCCTGCTCCAGTACCGTCGCCTTTTGTATCACCAGCTCACTCCGTCCCAGACTCCATTAGGAAAGAAATCCTAGATGGGAAGGATGTGTGTCTGGTGTCATTAATTATTGCCTCCCAAGACGTACTGGAGAACAGGGCTTATAATTTTGGCGACATATCAGTGGTCCTAAAAACCAGAGATCCAAGGCTCAACAAAAAATTGTCTATCCCCAATTTCGTGTTGGCCTTTGGGATATACCGAGATGTTATCTGCTCGGTATATCCCCATAGGAGAGAGGAACTGGACCTCTATCTCCATAAAATGGTGGATTTGGGCGTTAAGTACGGGGGCTCATCTTTCTACGATTATCACAAATCGATATCAGCGAAAGCGGCGACCCATCTGAAACAGTTTAGTGTCAGAATTAACTGGTGTCAGATGGAAACGGAACTATTCGCCATGTCGCCATTTCGCTGGTCTGAGGCCCCCGTCCTGCGCTATATGCAACTCCTCAACCCACTTGGCTGATTTGTGCCCTTCAATGGCTGACAGAGCCACCCCCTCTACCACCCCTCAATCCTCTTCCACTCCCCACCTTAAACAGGAAGGCGGCCAGAGGGACAAACTGGGGAGGCCCATCTCCTTTTTGGGGAAGGCGCAGGTGTGCAACAACTTCAATGCAGGTTCCTGCAGCTTTAGCGCTTGTAGATTGTTACACATCTGCTCCATCTGTTTCAGGGCACACACGAAGACCATGTGTCCGGCCAGGTTGTCCCCTAACAAATGACTAACCGATGTTAATATCGACAACCTGGCCTTTTACCTTAAAGACCATCCAAGCAAACATCTGGTGGAGTACTCAGGGATTTTTCACGGGTCTCGTAGCCATCCCCCCAGGGATACTGGAATGCCCTAATCTCCTATCAGCCTGTCTAGACCCAGAAGCCACGGATCTTCTCCTCTCCACTAAAATCACTCAAGGCTTCATGATCGGCCCCTTCACCTCCTCACTGTTTTCCTCCTGGCGCACTAACCCTATCGGTATAGCTGTACACAAGTATTCTAATAAAAAACGTATGATTATCGATTTATCTGCACCGCACTCCTCTTTTGTTCCTAGCATCAACGCACTCATCCCCGCACACGAATTTTCACTACAATACGTTAAAATAGACAATGCCATACAATCCATCATGTCAACTGGCAGCAACGCTTGGCTTAGCAAAACAGACATTACCAATGCTTTCAAACTGCTGCCCATGCACCCATCACTTTGGCACTTGCACGGTGTTAAATGGCGAAACAGGTACTATTTTTCCACACGTCTCACTTTCGGTTCCAGAAGCAGCCCCAAACTCTTTGATATTTTCGCGGAAACGCTATGCTGGCTGCTTCTGAACATTATTAGGTGTCACACAGTCATTCACTACTTGGATGACTTCCTCATCATAGAACCAAGCACACGCACACCCACCGATATCCTCAGCAACTCTGCACTTTTCACCACCCTCGGGGTACCTTTGTCTCCCGCCAAAACAATAGGCCCCACCACTAAACTCACTTTTCTGGGCATAGAGCTAGATTCTGCTACCTTCCGCGCCAGCCTTCCCACTGAAAAACTCGTCCGCCTGAGAGGGGAAATAGATATGTTCCTGCGGAGCGATGTATGCACCAGGAAAGAACTTCAGTCTTTTATATGTGATTTTAACTCTCAAAGTTATAGGTTTCATAATATTCTTAAAAAACACTGGCATATCCTGAGACAAAATTAAGATTTACTCACTTTTGTGGGAGAGAAACCAAGGATAGTCTATAGAGGAGCCAGTAATTTTAAAAATATTTTAACCAGCAGTTTTATATCCCAAAACTCCCTAAAAAATAAAGACGTACTGGGGATTTAAAAGGATTCTACAACTGTGGAAATTGTAAAGCAGGCAGTAGTAGCAAAATTATAAACAGAAAAACAGAAATTTTATTCCAATAAAACAAAGAAGGAATACATAGTAAAAGAATTCATCACATGCACTACAAAGAATGTGATCTATTTATTGTCATGCACGTGCGGACTACAATATGAAGGTCGCACGACTAGACCTCTGAAAGTCAGAATTTGCGAACATCTCAGGAACACGGAAAAGGGAGTTCTGAACCACTCTGCATCGGCACATATTAATCTAATGCACATGTTTTAGTATATTCTTTTTAACAAATGTTTTTATTATGTATTTATAATAAATTTTGTAGATAGATTTTTTAAGTATTTTTCTTGTTTAGGGCAGTTCAAACTGATGATTTTTTGTATGCCTCTTCCCCCCCCCTTTTTTTCTTTCCTTGCCTCGAGCCAATTTCATCCTATATATGTTGGACTATTAACCTGGATGATTATAAGTAAAAACGGACTTGTTAAACTGCTGGAACGCATGAATATCGTAAGTGGAACGCATAAATATCGTAAGTGGAACGCATGTGAACCCGGAAGTAACAGCGGTGGAACGCAAGAACGCGGAAGTGATGACAACAACACCAGAGTCCGGAGCTACAGACTAAAGGGACTTATGCGATTGGATGAGGGACAAAGGGGGCGGGTTCTTTGTACTTGTTTCCCGGGCAAAATAGCTTATTTAAATGTATGTGGAGTTTGTATACAGTACTGCACCTGAGGAAGACGTATTGTGACGTCGAAACGCGTTGTGCTTTATGCTGACATTACCCAATTTGGAATGTAAGATTTCATATGTTTTTTAATAAATTATACATTGGATATATTTCTAAAATTGGTGTTTTGCCTGCTCTATTCTCCTTCTATTCGGAGGTTCAAGCTCCAGCCTGGTGGACTTCAGTGGAAATTCCTCCCCAAAGCACTTTTACCTGAGCCAGTTTATTCATTAACAGGCTCCAACCCATGTGAGTGGGACCATTAAGACTGCTATATTTGATCCACTTTGTAATGCAGTATTATACTATGCTCTTTTTTGATTATTATGTATAGGAATTGATACAGACCTATCATAATAAGGTATTTACCCTTATCCTATATATACACCTTTGGGATATACCATCAAGATACTATTGCGTGTATTTACCACGAGCGCTGCACACTTTTTTGTATTCTTGTGTTATGTTTATTGTGGGACTGTGGTGATTAAATCCCACTAGTGTGTTCCAGCAGCTGTTCTCTAGCGCCATTTACTATACCTTTTTGTTTGTCAATTCCTTTGTTCACCAGTGCCTACAACAACTGACTCATATGCTTGGTATTAAGTGGAAACTTCATACGGCATATAGACCTCAGAGTTCTGGGAAAGTGGAAACTCTGTCTCTTCTTTGCCTGTACCTGACTGAACCTAAGATGTAGTACCAGCTCTGACTTAACCCCAGCCAAAGGGCTGGGGCCTTGTAAGTAATATGAATCCACTGTAACATATAGCAACTGTAACGCGTCGGACAAAACGCGTCGGATTATACCATTGGAGGACTTATTGCTATTGTTGCTTTTTAATACCACCTTGCAGTGGATTATATGCTGTTTTACCTGGACCTTTTTAAGACTCCTCTAATATATTCTGAAGACCACTTCTGACTAAGGATGATGGGCCTGATATTCACTGATCTCTTGTGAGTTTTATATAGTCATCCTGCGTGTCCTTACATTTTATTTTGTATTACACTATGTGCGATTTATATATCTTTCTGCAGATATCGCCCATCACGTTATAATAAGGTTGTAAATATACTTATATCTACACCTTAGAAGTGTTTTTCTCTTCTGCTCTGCATTCCTACTTATTTGTTTTTGTTGTACTTTTGTATTGGTGTTTTAGAGGGCACACTATTTAGTAGGTTTTGCTGGTTTTGTATTTTAGTGGTTGGGCACTTTTTATTGCCTTAATATAAACAAACACAGCAAAAGAGTCCTCAATCTAAAGCAATCACCACAGTTAAAGCTTTAGGGGAAAACCAGGTATATACAGCAGGTAATTGCTAGTCTGAGAGATGTATCAACCACTATGTGGAGACAGATGATAAGGAAAAAAGAAGTTATATATAGACATTATGCCCTAGAGTAGCCAGTAGAGTTCATAAGTTTATCAGTGAAACTGACTAGACTCACAGCACTAGCTCGATAACAGTAATGCATATACTACTTTAAAAACAAACATTAAATAAAGAGCAGTAAATAACATGGTACCATCTAGGCACCACCTAGTCAGGTACACTCACAAATACCTAATGGTGACAGGGGGCCTGGATAAATAATAGGAATGCCAATATTCAATGAATCCTAAATGAAACAGGCTATATATATAAATACATCAGTACACCACTAAACAGGCAAAGAAAATGTTTTTTTTTACTGTAAGAAAAATAAGGATGTGGAATTCTCTGCCTGAAGAAGAGGTTTTATCAGCGTCCATACAGATGTTCAAACAGCAACTAGATGCATACTTGCAAAAACAGAATATTTAAGGATATCATCTTTCAATTTAGGGTAATAGCTTCTTGATCCAAGGATAAATCTGCCATTCTGGGGACAATAATGATTTTTTTTCCTAGTTTGTTGCAAAATTCAAACAAAAAAAAAAAGTGAGGAAGGCTGAACTTGATGGACGCAAGTCTGTTTTCAGCTATGTAACTATGAACACAAGCGCTAGATCAAACTAAACTAATCACACAACCTCAGTACACCCTAAATCAGAGATGAACCCTATAGGGCAAAGAGGTCTAAGAGAAAAAAAAATACCTCAGCACATGTGTTTACCAGGTAGACTTCCAATACTTAGTATGACAGAGTGATCTTGTATGTGTATGTTCCTGCTAGTGAGTGAGCTTGTGTGTGTATCAGTGAGCTTGTCTGTAGTGAGCTTGTGTGTCAGTGTGCTTGTCTGTAGTGAGCATGTTTGTGTGTCAGGGAGCTTTTCTGTAGTGAGCTTGAGTGTGTCAGTGAGCTTGTCTGTAGTGAGCTTGTGTGTCAGTTAGCTTGCCTTTAGTGAGCATGTCTGTTAGTGAGCATGTGTGTTAGTGAGCTTCTCGGTAGTGAGATTGTCTGTAGTAAGCTTGTGTGTGTCAGTGGACTTGTCTGTAGTGAGCTTGTGTGTGTCAGTGAGCTTGTCTGTTGTGAGCATGTGTGTGTATTAGTGAGCTTGTCTGTAGTGAGTGTGGCGAAACCTACCTCGCCACTGTGACTTGGAGAAGCCTGGTTGCCAGCCTCCTACCCTGCGACTATGGCCCTACAGGCTTAACCTTTTATTTTCCCTGCAGAAAGGCTTATTCGTGCCTTTCTGCTGGGGTGTTCGGTAGATTTTATCTACCGAAAAAAACTACTGAATGCCCGACCACCTAGGAGCTGGAGTGTGCCGCCAATTGACCACCCTGAAGCTGTGGTTAACCGCAGCTTAATTGACGAACGCTGGGTGGCCGTTGTTCGTCAAACGAACAAGTGGTGGCGGCCATCCTGAACTCCCGAACAGCAGTGTTCTGCCGTTGAGTGTCTGGAACTAAAATCAGACACTCGACTAGGCAAACACCGCTGAGACCTCCAGACTTCCATGGGTTCATGCCGAAACTACCAAACGGGCCGCCGTTCGGTAGAAACACTCATACGAACGAGGGGATTATAATGAAGGCAATCAACAGCTATTGCATTCGGTACTTTCAGCCGGTTATACCCATGAACAGAGACCAACCGCAAGGCCAATCCTGATGGAACTATTTTCGGCTACTGTTGCCTGTGCGGTCGGTCATATCTTTCAACCTCTATAACTCCCGAACCTCTGGTCCGATCTGGGTGATCTTTGAGTATGTTACTCACCCAGATCAGGGCTATCAGGGGATCCCCTATTTAGGAGTGTACTCTAGGTATTTGGGGTACATTCAGAAAGTGGGGAAGTAATGTACATGATTAAGGGGATTATGTGTCATGCTGAGGGGAGGAGATGTGTGGGAGGTAATTCATGTGTGATTGGTGCATTGGGTAATGACTGTAAATCCCTCCCTTGCATGGGAGAATCCTTTATAAGCCAGTTGTGTTAATAAACGTGAGTTCCTGTTTTAACCCTCAAAGTGAAGTGTCGTCTCATTCTTGGGGGGAATTTGACTGTATGCCGATTGCCAGGAGTGTAAGCTGTTCGTAGGGCTTTTCCTGTTCGGCTGCTTCCAGGGTTCGTGTGTTTCCTGTTCAGGAGTTGGGGGATTCGTGCAGTTTGGAGTTCGGGAGGTTGGTGATTGCAGTAGCTGCTGGTCTATCTGAAAGGGGATTATCACCTAAACGTTTTTTATCCTCTTGTGAGCGAAACAGTCCGTTACAGTGAGATTGTGTGTGTATGAGAGAGCTTGTCTGTAGTGAGCTTTTGTTTGTGTGGTAGTGAGCTTGTCGATAGTGAGCTTGTATGTGTGTGTCAGTGAGCTTGTGTGTGTGTGTGTGTGTGTGTCAGTGAGCTTGTCTGTAGTGAGATTGTCTCTAGTAAGCTTGTGTGTGTCAGTGGACTTGTCTGTAGTGAGCTTGTGTGTATCAGTGACCTTGTCTGAAGTGAGCTTGTATGTGTGTGTCAGTGAGCTTGTGTGTGTGTGTGTGTGTGTGTGTGTCAGTGAGCTTGTCTGTAGTGAGATTGTCTCTAGTAAGCTTGTGTGTGTCAGTGGACTTGTCTGTAGTGAGCTTGTGTGTGTCAGTGAGCTTGTCTGTAGTGAGCGTGTGTATCAGTGAGCTCGTTCACTCCCTGTGGCGGCAAGGTTCAATGTTTCCTGCATGGCTTAGCAAAGGGCTGGCAAGTCGAGCCCTGTGTATGTGTGTGTGTGTGTATATATATATATATATATATATATATATATATATATATATATATAAATAAAAAAAAGATAGATGGCTTGGCACTCTCCTTACTTGTGATCCAGTAAATCTGCCTGGGTGCAAACGGTAATGCGTTCAATATATATATATATCCATGAAAGCAGGTATCAGCACTCTTGTGTATTTAAAAGTCCAAAATGTATTGTTTATAAGTAGTGATGTACCGAACTGTCCGCCGGCGAACAGTTCCCGGCGAAATAAGCGTGTTCGCGTTCGCCGCGGCGGGCGGACACATGCGCAGTTCGATCCGCCCCCTATTCGTCATCATTGGGCAAACTTTGACCCTGTGCCTCTCGGTCAGCAGACACATTCCAGCCAATCAGCAGCACTCCCTCCCTTCCACACCCTCCAACCTCCCTCCCAGCGAGTGAGAGGAGGGAAAGTTTAGCTGCTGCTGATTAGATAGGGAAATTGATAGCTAGGCTAGGGTATTCAGTGTCCACTACAATCCTGAAGGACTCATCTGATCTCTGCTGTAAGGACAGCACCCCAAATAGCCCTTTTTAGGGCTATAACATCAGGCTGCTTTTTTTTTTTTTTTTTCCTGTGTAATGTAATTGCAGGTGCCTGCCTGCCAGCTTCTGTGTGAGGTTCACATTGGATACTGTGCCTACTTGCCCAGTGCCACCACTCATATCTATTTTAACAATAGGTTAAGCTTTACATTTAAAATAAATATTTTTTTTTCACTGTAATAGAAGAGCAGTTGCCTGCCTGCCAGCTTCTATGTCAGGTTGGATGCCTTGCCCATTTGCACAGTCAGTGCCACCACTCATATCTGTTTTAACAATTGGTTAAGCTTTAGATTTTAAATAAATGATTTTTTTCACTGTAATAGAAGAGCAGTTGCCTGCCTGCCAGCTTCTGTGTGAGGTTCACATTGGATACTGTGCCCACTAGCCCAGTGCCACCACTCATATCTGTTTTAACAATTGGTTAAGCTTTAGATTTAAAATAAATAATTTTTTTTCACTGTAATAGAAGAGCAGTTGCCTGCCTGCCAGCTTCTGTGTCAGGTTGGATGCCTTGCCCATTTGCACAGTCAGTGCCACCACTCATATCTGTTTTAACAATAGCTTAAGCTTTAGATTTTAAAGAAATCATTTTTTTCACTGTAATAGAAGATCAGTTAGTTGTCTGCAAGCGTCTGGGTGTCAGGCCTACTTCAGCGTGTGCTCTGTAGACCTGTTCCAGCGTGCTTTGACAGTTGCCAATCATATTTGGTGTCTCTATAGAGTGCTTATAAAACCAAAATTTGTTTTTCACTGTTATAGATTGAATAGCAGTTACTTGTCTTCAAGCGGCTCTGTCAGTCCTTCCTTCAGCGTGTGCTCTGAAGAACTGTTCCAGTGCACATTGCCAATCATATCTGGTCTCACAGTAGCTTGCACGCATAGTACCACTAATCCCAAAAAAAATGACAGGCAGAGGCAGGCCACCCCGCAGGGGCCGTCGTGGTCGTGGTGCTGTGATTCCCTTTTGCCCTAGAATAATGCCCAGTTTTCAGAAGCCACGTACCCTGAATTGAAAAGTTCTGAGGACTTAGTTGACTGGCTAACACAGGACACCCAATCTTGTACAGCCTCCGCTCGGAACCTTGACGCACCATCCTCCTCCAGCTTAGCTTCAGGCACCTCTCAAGATAGCACTCACCCGCCTGCCGCCACCACCAAAACTAGCACCACAGCCGCTTTACTTGGTATGTCAGAGGAGTTATTCACACACACGTTTGAAGAAATGAGTGATGCGCAACCATTATTGCTAGAGGATGTAGATAACAGGGATATGTCTCAGGCAGGCAGCATTAAACACATGGAGGTACGGTGTGATGATGATGATGTTGTACCCGCTGCTGCTTCCTTTTCTGAGTTGTCAGATACAAGCGAAGCGGTTCATGATGACGATGCGTCCATGGATGTCACGTGGGTGCCCGCGCGGCAAGAAGAAGAACAGGGCGAAAGTTCAGATGGGGAGACAGAGAGGAGGAGGAGACGAGTTGGAAGCAGGGGGGGGGTCTTCGCAAGGAGCTAGTGGCACAGTCAGACAGCATGCATCGGCACCCGGGGTCAGCCCGACAGCACGCCAATCAACGCATGCCCACCACCAGAATGCCGTCATTGCAGAGCTCAGCAGTGTGGCATTTTTTTTGTGTGTCTGCCTCTGACAACAGCGATGCCATTTGCAACCTGTGCCAAAGGAAACTGAGTCGTGGGAGGTCCAACACCCACCTAGGTACAACTGCTTTGCGTAGGCACATGATCTCACATCACAAACGCCTATGGGATCAACACATGAGTACAAGCAGCACGCCTACTCTAAGCCGCCATCCTCCTCCTGGTCCAGCATCTTCAGCCACGTCAACCACTGCTGTCCTTCTTGCCCCCTCTCAACCATCCGCCACTCCGTCTCCCGCCTTGAGCAGTTCCCGCTCATCTGCCCACAGTCATGTGTCTGTCAAGGACATGTTTGAGCATAAGAAGCCAATGTCACCAAGTCACCCCCTTGCCCAGCGTCTGACAGCTGGCTTGTCCGAACTATTAGCCCGCCAGCTTTTACCATACAATCTGGTTGAGTCTGAGGCGTTCAAAAAATTTGTAGCTATTGGGACACCGCAGTGGAAGGTACCCGGCCGGAATTTCTTTTCACAAAAGGCAATCCCCAACTTGTACTCGATTGTGCAAAAGGAAGTCATGGCATGTCTGGCACACAGTGTTGGGGCAAGGGTCCATCTGACCACTGATACCTGGTCTGCAAAGCATGGTCAGGGCAGGTATATCACCTACACTGCGCATTGGGTAAACCTGCTGACGGCTGACAAGCAAGGAATGCGTGGCATTGCAGAGGAGTTGGTGACACCGCCACGAATTGCAGGCAGTCCTGCTGCCACCTCCTCTACTCCTCCTACTCCATCCTCTTCCATAACCTCCTCGGCTGAGTCCTCTTGTGCCGCTGCTTCTTGCTCCACATCAACGGCACCCCCTCAGCTCCCCAGGTACTATTCCACATCCCGGATACGGCAGTGTCACGCCGTTTTGGGTTTGACTTGCTTGAAAGCAGAGAGTCACACCGGACAAGCACTCCTGTCCGCCCTGAACGCACAGGTGGAAAAGTGGCTGACTCCGCAGCAACTGGATATCGGCAAAGTGGTGTGTGACAACGGAAAAAATTTGATAGCGGCATTGAAGTTGGGCAAGTTGACACATGTGCCGTGCATGGCACATGTGTGTAATCTGATCGTACAACGCTTTGTGCATAAGAACACAGGCTTACAGGACGTCCTGAAGCAGGCCAGGAAGGTGTGTGGCCATTTCAGGCGTTCCTACACGGCTATGGCTCACTTTGCCGATATCCAGCGGCGAAACAACATGCCAGTGAGGCGCTTGATTTGCGACAGCCCTACACGTTGGAATTCAACACTCCTAATGTTCGACCGCCTGCTCCAACAAGAAAAAGCTGTTAATGAATATTTGTATGACCGGGGTGCTAGGACAGCCTCTGGGGAGCTGGGAATTGCAACGTTACTGGACGCTCATGCGCAATGCCTGTAGGCTCATGTGTCCTTTTGAGGAGGTGACAAACCTAGTCAGTCGCAGTTGTGTGTGTGCGTGTGTATGGCTGTCTGCCTGTGTGTGTGTGTGTGACAGGGTGAAGATTTCTTGCACATGGGTGTGACAGGGTGAAGATTTCTTGCACAGGGCGCCCAAAGGCCTAAGGCTGGCCCTGCGCATGGGTCAGTGGCTCTGCACCAGACTTCCCTCCAATTAATCAAAGTTAAAGGATTTCAAGTGGACTGATTACAATTACAGGGCCTCTAAAGAGTCCTGTATTGTTTTTGTCGTCACTACCTTCCCGCGTCGGGAGTGGGTCAATTGAGCCCCTGCTGCCTTCCTTGCATGTGGTAGCTGTTTGTCAGGGATTTGTCAATCCATATCTGCCAAGTGACCCTATGTAGGGGGAACAGTCCCTATTCTGCTCTGTGTCAGTGTGTATCATGGTCTCTGTGGACAAGAAACAGTCTCTATTCTGCTCTGTGTCAGTGTGTATCAGGGGTTTTGAGGACAGGTGTCAATCCATATCTGCCAAGTGACCCTATGTAGGGGGAACAGTCCCTATTCTGCTCTGTGTCAGTGTGTATCATGGTCTCTGTGGACAGGGAACAGTCTCTATTCTGCTCTGTGTCAGTGTGTATCAGGGCTGGGCTTTGAGGACAGGTGTCAATGTTAGGTGATTTCTGCCCTTTATGGATTAAAAGCAGACTCTGCATCAACTGTGCAATTTTCCATGGGAGTTTTGCCATGGATCCCCCTCTGGCATGCCACAGTCCAGGTGTCAGTCCCCTTGAAACAACTTTTCCATCACTATTGTGGCCAGAAAGAGTCCCTGTTTTTAAAATTCGCCTGCCCATTGAAGTCAATGGCGGTTCGCGCGGTTCGCCGGTTCGCGAACATTTGCGGAAGTTCGCGTTCGCCATTTGCGAACCGAAAATTCCGGGTTCGCGACAACACTATTTATAAGGTTAAAAACGATCAACGTTTCAGTCCTACATAGAGGACTTTGATCCTGATGAAAGTCCTCTGTGTAGGACTGAAACGTTGATCGTTCTTAACCTTATAAACAATACATTTTGGACTTTTAAATACACAAGAGTGCTGATACCTTCTTTCATGGATGGATACTACTAGCTATGGTATGTGAGCACCCGGTTTCTAAGGGACTTTAGCGTGAGTGCAAGAGCAATTGTCTTTCTTTTATATATATATATATATATATATATATATATATATATATATATATATATATATATGTGTGTATATGTGTGTCGTCTTGCTCAGAAACTTGAGAAAGTGAGGTTCTCCCGAAAGCTTGTCATTAAAAAATTCTGTTAGTCCAATAAAAAAGGTATTACAACATACTAATTTTATCTGTTTTTTACATCTATATATATATATATATATATATAAATATATATATATATATATATATACACACATAGAAAGAGAGAGATATACACATATATACACGTTTTAGAACGGCCCCCGTATTTTTGTCCCTGCCCTCTCATATCCTCCCCCCCCCCCCCCCCCCAAATATGAATCCTGGTGATGCAACTGAGTCTAAGGGGTGGGAGTGGTAGAGAAACCACAGAAGAGAGTCTAGAGTGGTGTTGGAAAACTCAGAAAGGAGTCTTGGGGGGGGGAGAATCCACAGACGGGAGTCTGGGTGTGGTGACAAAAACACACAGACGGGAGGCTGAAGCGTTGTCAAAGAAACACACAAAAGAATGACTGAGGGGTGACAAAGACACACAGAAGCGAGGCTGGGATGTGACAAAGAGACACCTAGAAGGGGGACTGGTGGGTTGATAAAGACACACAGAAGGGAGGCTGGGGGGAGTTGGGGGAGAATCCACAGACGGGAGACTGGGTGTGGTGACAAAAACACACAGAAGGGAGGCTGAAGTGGTGACAAAGAAACACACAAAAGAGAGACTGAGGGGTGACAGACACACAGAAGCGAGGCTGGGATGTGACAAATAGACACCTAGAAGGGGGGCTGGAGGGTTGATAAAGACACACAGAGGGGAGGCTGGGGTGACAAGGAGACACAAAGAGGCTAGGGGGGATAAATAGACACACAGAGAAGCTGGGGTATAAATAGAAACACAAAGGGGCTGGGGAGGGCCAAAGAGACACACAGAGGGGCTAGGGGACAAAGTAAAGTAAATATCGTAAAAAGTGATGGAACATATGTGGGGGGGGATCATATGGGTAGGATATTGTCATGTCACAACATGAGGAGGGGCATATTTTTTTTTTGCCTAGCGTGGCAAGAATATCCCTGGCTGCTACTGACTATCATAATTTTAAACAGGACTCTATACTCTTTTTACACAGGATTACATATACCACTGGTAAGACTTTATTACTTCAGACAGCACAGTACGAGTGCATCATTAGAAGGACCATGCATGGAGTGTTTTTCTCTATGCAGGTGGCTGGCCAAGAGGCTGTCTGTAAACCTGGCGTGGGTGTACCCATCTACTTTTGTTATGTCACTGGCAACATCTAATAGGAAGATCTGCGAGGCAGATTACAATTCTCCCAGCAGCAAGGTATGTTACTCTAAAACATAAACTAAAAGAAATATCTTAACTGTCTCATGACCAATGACCTGGAAGTTGCGTCATTATATATACTGATCAACTACAACATAACAACCACAGACAGGTGGAGTGAAAAGATTTATTATATCGTTACAAAGGCACCTGTCAAGGGGTGGTATATATATAAGACAACAGTTCTTGAATCAGTCCTTGAATTTCATGTGTTGAAAGCAGTCAAAACGGGCAAGCGACTGGGTCAGAGCATCTACAAAATGTCAAGTCTTGTGGGGTATTCCCAGTATGCAGTGGTTAGTACCTATCAAAAGTGGTGCAAGGAAGAACAACCAATGAACCAACATCGGGGTCATGGGCGCCCAAGGTTCATTGATATACGTGGGAAGCCCTTCTGTTCCAATCACACAGATTGCTGAAAAACTTAATGCTGGCCATGATAGAAAGGTGTCAGCACACGCAGTGCATCAAAGTTTGCTGTGTATGGGCTGTGAAGCCAAAGACCATTTACAGTGCCTATACCCTTTGTCCACTGCATACGGCGCCTCTTTTACCATACAATCTGGTTGAGTCTGAGGCGTTCAAAAAATTTGTAGCTATTGGGACACCGCAGTGGAAGGTACCCGGACGGAATTTCTTTTCACAAAAGGCAATCCCCAACTTGTACTCGATTGTGCAAAAGGAAGTCATGGCATGTCTGGCACACAGTGTTGGGGCAAGGGTCCATCTGACCACTGATACCTGGTCTGCAAAGCATGGTCAGGGCAGGTATATCACCTACACTGCGCATTGGGTAAACCTGCTGACGGCTGACAAGCAAGGAATGCGTGGCATTGCAGAGAAGTTGGTGACACCGCCACGAATTGCAGGCAGTCCTGCTGCCACCTCCTCTACTCCTCCTACTCCATCCTCTTCCATAACCTCCTCGGCTGAGTCCTCTTGTGCCGCTGCTTCTTGCTCCACATCAACGGCACCCCCTCAGCTCCCCAGGTACTATTCCACATCCCGGATACGGCAGTGTCACGCTGTCTTGGGTTTGACTTGCTTGAAAGCAGAGAGTCACACCGGACAAGCACTCCTGTCCGCCCTGAATGCACAGGTGGAAAAGTGGCTGACTCCGCAGCAACTGGATATCGGCAAAGTGGTGTGTGACAACGGAAAAAATTTGATAGCGGCATTGAAGTTGGGCAAGTTGACACATGTGCCGTGCATGGCACATGTGTGTAATCTGATCGTACAACGCTTTGTGCATAAGTACACAGGCTTACAGGACGTCCTGAAGCAGGCCAGGAAGGTGTGTGGCCATTTCAGGCGTTCCTACACGGCCATGGCTCACTTTGCCGATATCCAGCGGCGAAACAACATGCCAGTGAGGCGCTTGATTTGCGACAGCCCTACACGTTGGAATTCAACACTCCTAATGTTCGACCGCCTACTCCAACAAGAAAAAGCTGTTAATGAATATTTGTATGACCGGGGTGCTAGGACAGCCTCTGGGGAGCTGGGAATTTTTTTGCCACGTTACTGGACGCTCATGCGCAATGCCTGTAGGCTCATGCGTCCTTTTGAGGAGGTGACAAACCTAGTCAGTCGCAACGAAGGCACCATCAGCGACATCATACCATTTGTTTTCTTCATGGAGCGTGCCCTGCGAAGAGTGCTGGATCAGGCTGTAGATGAGCGTGAAGAGGAAGAGGAAGAGTTGTGGTCACCATCACCACCAGAAACAACCTTATCAGCATCGCTTGCTGGACCTGCGGCAACGCAGTAATGGTTTAGTAATGGTTCTATTTGTGGTTTTTGTTTTTTTACATGCCATACAGCTGTTACATTTATAAAAACCATTTTTATCCATAAAATTATTGATTTTATTTGGGCTAGTCTTGGTAAAATTCTTCGTTAGGTTAGCTTCATACAAAAAGGGTATAATGCTAATAAGATTAAGTGCATTTTAAGATTTGGTGCCCCTCTGAAAATTATTTTGGGTTTATCAGGAATTATTTTTTTTAAAATATCATCTTCTTTCAATAGGTGCCAGTGCTTTGTTAAAATTTTCTTCAATTGTTTATTCTTATTATTGTAATCCAAGACAATTGGTAAAGTGAAGTCTGGATTACTTTGATTCACTTGGGCCTTTTTTGTTTTATGTATAAGCTGGTTCCTATTTATGATAGCTGCCTCATTTGACTCAATCTTATTAGCATTATACCCTTTTTGTATGAAGCTAACCTAACGAAGAATTTTACCAAGACTAGCCCAAATAAAATCAATAATTTTATGGATAAAAAGGGTTTTTATAAATGTAACAGCTGTATGGCATGTAAAAAAACAAAAACCACAAATAGAACCATTACTAAATTTAAGTCAAACAATACTGGTAAAATATATAATATCAAAGAAGTTATTACGTGCAATAGTAAAAATTTAATATATCTATTAGAGTGCCCATGCGGCCTCCAGTATGTAGGCAGGACTATAAGATAACTCAAAACCAGGATAGCTGAGCATTGCAGGAATGTGGAAAAGGGTTTAAAAAACCATTCAATACCAGCCCACTTCTGTATACACAATAATGATCCAAAATACCTTTTATTGGGATTGCAATAGTTAAGAATCATTGGAGAGGAGGGGATGTTGTTAAAAAGATCGGTCAAACAGAGATGCAGTGGGTATACCAGTTAGATACCCTACACCCTAATGGGTTAAACGCTGACTTTGATCTATACAACTTCCTATAAATCCTCCTACATTGTTTAATACTTTTTCCATATATATTATTTTAACCATTAATTTTTAGATCATTTTTGTCTTTTAATAGATTTTATATAGGTTTTTAATATTTCTTAGCGTATGTGTTTATATATGTATCTCTTTTATTATTGCAATCCTAAGTTTTGTTCACATATGTACTCTCTTTTTTATTACCACTGTTCTTTAAAACTTCCCCCCTGCTTTCTATAAGCATATATAAGAAACTGGATGTTGGCTTCACTTTAAAACTTTACTGTATATATATATATATATATTATTTTGGATCATTTTTGTATTATATTTTATCAACATATTTGTAATATGGAAGCTTAATAAGTGCCATCAATGACTAATATCTGTTTCCCATATGTTTTTATATTCTATGCCCTCAACCAAGATGGCCGCCGCAGTACTACGACTAGCATGGAGAGAGAAGATATGCCCCCTCTCCATGGTTTCTATCTTGCTAAGCTGGCCCCTTATGAGCGCTTTTGGAACGCAACGCACGCCGAATCATGGACGTTACGTGCGTTCCAGCGCAACAGTATCAGTCAATGCCGGTCTTCAGCTACACGCGAGCACCGCGTCATTTCCGGCTCGACGCGAGTGCCGCGTCACTTCCAGTGCGCTGTATGCGTTCCACCGGCACCCGGAACTAGGAAGAAGAAACACACCGGACGAAAATCCACCAATCTACCACCATATAAAAACGGATCTGAGAGGAGGTTGCACCACACTTCTGAAGAAGCCCTGTGAGGCGAAACGCGTTAAGTGGGACATTACTTTTTATACCTTTTATGGTTTTTGTTTATATTGTATTAATATTAAAGTATACTTTTAAAGTTACTTTTTATATTCATTCTTTTACCTCCTGGATCCGGTATATCCTTGGTGGGGATTATACCACCTAAGCTGACCACACTAGAGCAGGTTACATGCTCTATTAATTTTATAACATGACAGGAGGCTTCGTATTTGCTTAAGTCTCTCTTTACTAGAACTCCACAGCAGCACAGAAAAAACAACCAATCAGAAAAAAGTTAGGTACTATAAAACTCCCCTCCCCATGCATCATTTCCTCTTTCTTTGCTGCTCCGCACCAGTACAGGTCAGAGTACCACTACCTCCTGCTTATAGTGGGTGGTTTGGGGTTTTGTTATGTTTTATTGGGATTTACTTTTGGTATCTTAATATATATTTTCTTATTTTATATCTTGTACTTTCTCCTTCTGTATGTTTACAGGATATATTTTTGGGGTTTAACTATATATCTCTGTTATATATCTACCTCTGCTTATGTGGTTAGGTGTATGGTATTTAGAGGTTTATTTTGTTGTTATTGGGATTCCCCCCCCTCTCTACCCCATTCTCCTTGTCCCGCCGTTTTCCGCGGGCTGCTTGCTCTTTCGGGATTTCTGGCAGCTAGCCTCGGGCTGTCTTCTGATTCCCTCGACCCCCTTTCTGACTCTCCGGCACCCGAGGTACTCGCGGTCGGACGCGAGTACCCGGCGGCCGCTTCACTCATCCACGTGGCCGCCCGCTCGCCACGTGGCCGCCCGCCGCACTCCATTTCTTCTGAGAGCCGCGGGTAGCCGACCGGGCGGAGGAGAGTGCACCTATGCGACCCCTCCTCCGTCCGCGGTGCTCAGATCACGGCTACTTGTTACTCGGCTGGGACCTCCGGGGGAATACTCCTTTTTTGCTATTGCCTGTGAGGGCTGTAAGCTTACTTACAGTGTTGTCCCACAGATTCTGTGAGTCTTAGGGTTTTTGCACGTCGTTTTTTTCTACATCCTTATACAGTTTTATGCACGTCTTACTGTGGGGTTTTAGTGGCAACACATGTGTCAGATTACTGTGTGTTGAGTTAGGTTTGCTGACTTAGATTGATGGGAGTTTTAGTGGCAATCTTATGTCAGTTGCTGTGTGTGCTAATAGTGTTTATTGAGTGTTTGTTTGCTGACTCAGATTGATGTGAGTTTTAGTGGCAATACATATGTCTGATTGCTGTGTGTGCTAAAGTGTTTATCTAGAGTTAGGTTTGCTGACTTAGATTGATGTGAGTTTTAGTGGCAACACATATGTAGGATTGCTGTGTGTGCTTATAGTGTTTATCAAGAGTTAGCTTTGCTGACTTAGATTGATGTGAGTTTTAGTGGCAATACATATGTCAGATTGCGGCGTGCGCTAAGAGTGTTTAAGAGTTTGGTTTGCTGTCTCAGACTGCTGTGAGTTTGGCTGTCCATTGCTGTCAGTGTATATCGCAGAAGCTGTGCACTTTACTGGCAGTGTATATCACGGATTGCTGTGAGCTTTGCTGACAGTGTATATCACAGAATGCCGTGGGTTTTTGCCTACAGTGTTTACCACAGTTTTCTGAGAGTTTGCGGACAGTATATCTATCACAGATTTCTGGGAGTTCTACCGTCAAGGTATATCACGGCCTACTGCAAGTTACAGGTATGTACATACTCAGTTATACAAACTCCGTACAGGATGTATACAGTGCCAGTATATATATATTTTTTTTCTGGTCCAGACACGAGGTCTCAGTTGAGACTACTCTGGTAGGAATTCTCTGTTCGTGGTATATAGAAGATACAAGACTTGGCTCTGATTCATGGGTATGGGAGTCCAGTCTACACTGATACTATGAATTTTATCAGGTTCTTAGGGGATTTCATCGAGTTGACTATCATTTAGCCCTACTCCTGGAAGTGTCAATGGTTTCAATACCCTTCAGCCGGTATATTGATGGTATCCTATGATATCGATAAGAAATCTCAAACAGATCCGGGTGAGCATGTGCATACCCATGCACAGTCTATGGAGAGTACCGCTCAGTGTATCTTATATTCTTGGAAACGATAATCACTGGCACAACTTCCGCTTGTACACGATACAGCTGGACTACCACTAATTGACTGCTGGGCACTTAGGGACTGCCTGTCCCGGTTCGAGTTATTCACACGGCATTACACGGTATAAATGGGTTGGTACCTAGGGGTCCTATCCCACAGGATGCTCCGAGGATCTACTAGGTTTAGGGACCACTTTACGAACTCAGAGGTCCCCGTTACTCACTCTATACCCATTGAACCGCGCTGCAGACTTGGATGGCACTATTTAAATAACATGATCATCACAATATGGTAATAATGCACAGCCCAAGTTGGCCTGCTATGTCTGTGCCCATAAGAATGGCCTGCTATGTCTGTGCCCATAAGAATGGCCTGCTACGTCTGTGCCCATAAGAATGGCCTGCTATGTCTGTGCCCATAAGAATGGCCTGCTATGTCTGTGCCCATAAGAATGGCCTGCTATGTCTGTGCCCATAAGAACGGCCTGCTATGTCTGTGCCCATAAGAACGGCCTGCTAGGTCTGTGCCCATAAGAACGGCCTGCTATTGTCTGTGCCCATAAGAACGGCCTGCTATTGTCTGTGCCCATAAGAACGGCCTGCTATTGTCTGTGCCCATAAGAACGGCCTGCTATTGTCTGTGCCCATAAGAACGGCCTGCTATTGTCTGTGCCCATAAGAACGGCCTGCTATGTCTGTGCCCATAAGAACGGCCTGCTGTGTCTGTGCCCATAAGAACGGCCTGCTAGGTCTGTGCCCATAAGCACGACCTGATATGTCGGTGCCCCATTTGTATGGCCTACTATGTCGGTGCCTATTAGCTTGGCCAACTATCCTGTGTTCATTAGTTTGGCCTGCTGGGCCCGCTCTATTGGTGCCGAACCCCCTTTTGGCCGCGGGCCTAGGGGAATATCACTGAGGAGAAGCCACTGCCCACCAGGACACGGAAATAGGCAGGTGTCCGGACAAGCACCATTGCCATGCTATCCAAGAGGACACCAATATACGGCCATCTGGATATGGTAGGTAGGGTGAAGGCCCTAACCTCAGACCTGAAGGGCAAGTTGTCTTACGAAGACCCCGGACACACATCCGCGGTTTGCGCCAGTCCGGCGACGGCACATCTCCAAGGAGAACTTTGCACAGGCAAGGACCGGTACTCAGTCACCTACAGGAGAACGCAGTGTTTTCCTTGTCTTTATCAACTAACTCCGTATCTGTCTCCCGGTATCCATATAGCTATCGGTAGTTATTCCTGCGTAAGGTTAGCTCCTGGCCCTGTGCGGTGGGGCTTACTTGTCTTGCCTTCCGGCCTGCTATTTGCCTTCTAGCTGAGATAGAATTTGCATTTTTACTCATACCTACGTTATTGTTGTCTTTTCGTTTTTCGTGACTTCCTTTTCCTTTCGCTCGGGTCGTCGAGAGGCCTGACTTGACCTCCTCCGACCTCCTGGGTGCTCGTGGATTGCGGAGAACGTCTCCTGCTTTCCTCAGACTACCAACGGTCCGCCTGGAACCCGCGCGCGCGCACGGGATCCGGACGGTCAGTTGATAGTTTTTCCATCGTTTTCCCGTAGATTGCCCTCAACCTTATGCTGATACTCGTATTTAGTGTACCCTTTAGTTGGTCGCCCTGAGTCCCTAGGGACCCTAGCTTGGATCACAGGAGGGTACGACTCTCCATCTCTTCAAGCCGAGAATATTTCATCTGCTGGAGCAGAGAGTGAACCCCTCTCAGATACGTTACCGGACACTGATTTGTTATTAGAGGGCGCAGCCCCCCTCAACCTCAGCCGGAGACTGAGCTGGATACAGGGGTCATGTTTGGAGGAACATAGAGAGGAACGGTCACGGATGCTGACTCTACTGTTTGGTTATTTACGGGTGCGGCCCGCTCAGGCTATCAGCCGGACGTTAGCACGATATTTGATCACATTAGTAGAGAGCGCGGCTCTCTCAGGCACTCGACGCTCTACGGTGCCATCCATTTGTTCTTCACACAGGCTTGTACCTGTGCAAGACACCGATGACTTCATGGAGGGGCGTCCCTCCTGCATTCAAGTAGTTCTGACGTCCGTGCTACTGATTTCGATATAGAGGACTGCCTGGTCATGCAAGATATCCATAGGTAGACTGGTTCCCTCTAGTCTTTCTCCTGTAATGGAGGGATATTCTCACAGTGGTATAACGAGGGGTGACTCCCACTTATTTATACACATTCCTGGAGATGGAACGGCTTTCGGATGGAACTCAGGTATCATGTGAGTGCAGGTTTGGGTATATTCTGCACCATAACAAGCAGAGGATTGCTTTCTGTTTTTGGATATCCGGACCATCGTGAACAACTACTCAGACAGTTTCTCCCATATTTAGGTGGCAGGAGATACGGGGACCTTCATGGAGCAAACGGGCTCTACCTTGCTCGGGTAACAGGATTAAGGGGAGCCTATTACCCGCTCTGAAGGTAAAAAGCCGTACGTATGGTTCACAGGGTACGACCGGAAACCCCCGTTTTGTCTTGACCTCCCCGGTCCTCAGATCTTGGGATAAGATGGCAGGACTGCCCCGTCTCCTCGAAACGTATACCTGGTGATCAGGGTTCGGAGATGGAGGACCCTCCGTCTATACTCTAGTTATTCCTCACGGGAACCATCTTGTTGGATTCGCGCTACCCTACTTTCCAACTATCGTCGAGGAGACCTACGAGACCTTATGGTGGTACCTGGTATACCCCGACTCTCACACAGACATCTTTCACTCTTGGACGAGGGCATTTCAGGATGGAAAGCTGCGTTCCTGTTTGCACTTTCCCATTCCTTTGAGGATTTCTGGGATTCCCTATTCCCAGAATAGTCGACCACCGTTCCTCCACTCAAGTTCAGTTCGGAACCCTGAACGGACGTCTTCTGGAGCTTTTTCTCTACGGCGTCCGAAGTTTACACGGTCCGTTTGGACTATTGGAATCACTTTGTATACGGCTGGTCTGGCCACACTCTCATTGTGTGCGTTATGAATTTATGCTCGGATGAGTCACCCCACCGGGTAGGACATGAAGGTACGAAGATCCTCCTCGACTTCTATTGCGATTTTGGTGGTGGTCTTCGGTGCATTCCTTGAGATTGGAGATCTCCCTGCAAGGCCGCATCGCCGGATGGCCCTGGCACGATCGGTGGAGCCGCCTTATGGGTCATGAGTTGAGACTTGGTGTCAGTTTTCTTCTCGCGACCCTAGGTCATAGAGCGGATTTTGAAGTTATACAACTACAGGAATGTGACTAATAGGTCGGCTTGCCAGCTCATGGACCGACTTCTAGGAAACAGTTTGCTACGCCACGTACAATGGATTTACCGACGGAGGGTGCCTTTTTCCGTATTTGAGATACCTTGTCGGTTGGCATCTTCTTTGAACCGTCGGCTGTCATTTAGCGTATTGGAATGTCCAATTAGGATTACTCTGATATTTCCTGGAATAATTACCAGCGACACAAACAGCGTTGGATTGGTGAACTGAGCTTTCAAACAGCAAATACGAAGCCTCCTGTCATGTTATAAAATTGTAGATTATGCTAGCTTTAGTGTACCTATAATCTTAATTTTATTAATGACAGGAGGCGAGTATTTCCCACCCATTCTTGTCCCTCCCTTGTTTAATGTTATAGTTTGGATTATCAGGTAAGTGTGCAACTCTGTTTGTTGTCTCTGCTACCTGTCGCTTGTTCCTTATGTCTGTGTTTCTTCATATGTAGGGTTGGGATGTCTACATATTAATATTAATTTGGGTTGCTACATTGGGTACCTACATGTTTATTCAGAGTACATTTCATTGGATAATCAACCTGTTCGATTCTGTTTTTCTCTCGTTTCAGTTTACAGTCCATCGACACTATCTAGTTTGACGGTTATTCTCGAATGGTGGACATCGTTATATTCATCAGATCTAGGACTTCGTTTCTTCCCCATGATGTTCTCTGCCTTTTATTCTGTTTTGTCGCAGCTTGAAAGAGGAAATGATGCATGGGGAGGGGAGTTTTATAGTACCTAACTTTTTTCTGATTGGTTGTTTTTTCTGTGCTGCTGTGGAGTTCTAGTAAAGAGAGACTTAAGCAAATACTCGCCTCCTGTCATTAATAAAATTAAGATTATAGGTACACTAAAGCTAGCATAATCTACAATTGTACAATACTATCCATTATTTACACCATTATTGGGACTTACTTCACCATTGGCTGCTATTTTTTCCTTTTGTCTGCATATACCACGCATTTTGCACTTTGGAAGCACCTGCATATACTACAACAACATATCCCAAGATGGGGATTGTACCGTCCAAGCACAGCTGAGCTCTGTTATAGCTCATATAAATGTGAGTGGATTATATATAGCTGTACTCACCACAATAATAATATTTTTTATTACTGTATTGCACTATTGTGTTTTATTCTCTGTTTTTATTCTGAGGTTCGGTTCCTTCCGGATATATTTGAGAATATATGTATGTATTTTTTGCACATATAATATACTAGGCGCGGGATACACCTTTCCTTTTTCTGTACATTGTTCACAAGGTTTGGGAATCCTTGTTTGTATACTGCTGCCTGCACGTTAGTTACTAACTATAGAGAGCGCCTATTACTCCATTTTTCTCTTTTACCTAACATTCCTAAATTGTTTAGAATAACCTGCTTTAAAACATCAGGTATGATGTTGTATCGATCAGGTAGTGTAAGGGTTATGCCCGCTTCACAGCAGTGGTGTATCCTGGTTTTGTGCTGCCCTAGGCAGGACAAAACTCAGATGCCCCTCCCCCCCGCACCACCCCCACCCAACCTTTCTCCCCGCCCCGCATTATAAATACACACACACACATTCACTGACAGATACGCATACACTAGCTAACAGAAACACACACTCGCTAACAGAAACACACACACACTAACAGACACACTCACTCACTAGCAGACACAAACTAGCAGACACACACACTCACTAACATACCCACACACTAACATACACAACACACACACTAACAGACACACACAGTCAGACACACACTCAAACAGAAACACACACTAACAGACACACACACACTTTAAAATTTATTTAAACACCCCCCCCCCAGCCTCCTTACCTTTGGGAATGCTGGGAGGGGGGGGTCTCTTTCTCCCTGGTGGTCCAGTGGCTGCTGGGCGATCGGGCGGCACTGCCTAGCGGGCGGGCGGCTGGCGAGGGAGCACTTCCCCTGAGCTGTCTGCTCAGCTCCCTTGCGCGCCGCATAGTGAGGCTGGGAGCCGAAATATGACGTCATATTCCGGCTCCCAGCCTCACTGTGTGGCGGACGAGGGAGCTGAGAACACAGCTCAGGGGAAGTGCTCCCTCGCCAGCCGCCCGCCAGGCAGTGCCGCCCGATCGCCCAGCATGTCTGTTAGCTGCAAGGCTAACAAGACATTTGCCTTGGGCATTTAGGGGCGGCTTTTTTTGCCGCCCCCTGGAAAATGCCGCCCAAGGCAAATGCCTTGTTTGCCTCGCGGCTAATACGCCCCTGCTTCACAGTGACAGACCAAACTCCCCGTTTAATGCACCGCAAACAACCGCAAACAGTCCATTTGCACAACCGCAAACTCCCCATTTACACAAGGTTGGATACCAAGCTAGCCATGTCCCGTTCCTTGTCCTCACTGATGTCAATGAAGGACTCTCTTCCTCCACCCAGGAAGCGGGAGATGGAAAAAGATGCTTGGTCGGTCCTCCTACTTCAAATTTGGGGAACTGCGCGTGCAATCTCATGTGCCACCAGATAGGAGTGGTGTGTTAAGTAGTCCCCCTCATCAGGCCTTATTTAGTCGAATGTATCGCCCACTGTCAGTCTCTTCGGGATCCATCCCTCATTCATCTTAATAAAGGTGAGGTAATCTAGACTTTTTTGACCTAGGCGACTTCTCTTCTCAGTGACAATACCTCCTGCTGCACTGAAGGTCCTTTCTGACAGGACACTTGAAGCGGGGCAGGCCAGAAGTTCTATTGCAAATTGGGATAGCTCAGGCCACAGGTCAAGCCTGCACACCCAGTAGTCAAGGGGTTCATCGCTCCTCAGAGTGTCGATATCTGCAGTCAAGGCGATGTAGTCTGCTACCTGTCGGTTGAGTCATTCTCTGAGGGTGGACCCCGAAGGGCTGTGGCGATGCGTAGGACTTAAAAAGCTCTGCATGTCCTCCATCAACAACACGTCTGTAAAGCATCCTGTTCTTGCCGGCGTGGTCATGGGAGGAGGAGGATTACTTTCGCATTTAAACCTATTTAGTTTAGAAAAACGTCGCCTGAGAGGGGATATGATAATATTATACAAATATATTCGGGGCCAATACAAACCATTGTGTGGAAATCTATTCACAAACCGGACTTTACATAGGACACGAGGCCATGCGTTTAGACTAGAAGAAAGAAGATTTCGTCTAAGGCAAAGGAAAGGTTTTTTTACTGTAAGAACAATCAGGATGTGGAATTCTCTGCCTGATGAAGTGGTTTTATCAGAGTCCATACAGATGTTCAAACAGCTACTAGATGCATACTTGCAAAGACATAATATTCAAGGATATAATCTTTCAATGTAGGGTAATAACTGCTTGATCCAAGGATAAATCTGACTGCCATTCTGGGGTCAATAAGGAATTTTTTGTCCTAGCTTGTTGCAAAATTGTGCTTCAAACTGTTTTTTTTTTTTTTGCCTTCTTTTGGATCAACAGCAAAAAACAAATGTGAGGAAGGCTGAACTTGATGGACGCAAGTCTCTTTTCAGCTATGTAACTATGTAACTATGTAACTATGTAACCTCTTCCCCTGTCAGATTCCCGTTGTGCTGTGACACCCTTATACGCTGTGTAAAGCATACTTTTGAATTGATTTTGGAACTGCTGCATCCTTTCCAACTTGCCGTAATTCGGTAACATTTCAGGCACTTTCTTCTTATACCGGGGGTCTAGTAGCGTGGACACCCAGTACAGGTCGTTCTCCTTCAGCCTTTTTATACGAGGGTCCCTCAACAGGCACGACAGCATGAAAACCCCCATTTGCACAAGGTTGGATACCGAGCTACCCATGTCCTGTTCCTCATCCTCAGTGATCTCTCTGAAGGTATGTTCTCCCCCCCAGCCACGTACCCCAGCCACGTTGGTCTTCCTCCTCCTCCTCAAAGCCACATTCCTCCTCTGACTCCTCTTCCTCACAATAATCTTCCAGCGTTGCCACAGGTCCAGCAAGCGATGCTGATAAGGCTGTTTCTGGTGGTGATGGTGACCACAACTTCCTCTTCACGCTCATCTACGGCCTGATCCAGCACTCTTCGCAGGGCACGCTCCAGGAAGAAAACAAATGGTATGATGTCGCTGATGGTGCCTTCGGTGTGACTGACTAGGTTTGTCACCTCCTCAAAAGGACACATGAGCCTACAGGCATTGCGCATGAGCGTCCAGTAACGTGGTAAAAAAATTCCCAGCTCCGCAGAGGCAGTCCTAGCACCCCGGTCATACAAATACTCAACGGCTTTTTCTTGTTGGAGCAGGCGGTCGAACATTAGGAGTGTTGAATTCCAACGTGTCGGGCTGTCGCAAATCAAGCGCCTCACTGGCATGTTGTTTCGCCGCTGGATATCGGAAAAGGGCGCCATGGCCGTGTAGGAACGCCTGAAATGGCCACACACCTTCCTGGCCTGCTTAAGGACGTCCTGTAAGCCTGGGTACTTATGCACAAAGCGTTGTATGATCAGATTACACACATGTGCCATGCACGGCACATGTGTCAACTTGCCCAAATGCAATGCCGCCAACAAATTTCTTCCGTTGTCACAAACCACTTTGTGTTCACTGGAAAAAATAATAAAAGTGACTTGACTAATGACAAACTCCTCCTTAATATACACACCTGTGGCCACCTCTAAAGGAGACTCTGAAGCTGGGGGGGCCTGGGCGGGGTGCTTAACCCCTAAGGAATCTGGTCTGGACTCCAAATAAATACAAAAAACAAAGAAGGCTACTAAAATGCCTAACTAAGTATAAATATGGGGATTTGGTGGAACCAAATCCCCATATTTATACTTAGTTAGGCATTTTAGTAGCCTTCTTTGTTTTTTGTATTTTTTTGTAGTCTGAGTGCGCTGCACTATTTTCTCATTCATGAAATTTTGGTCACAGCGGCAGCACCTTTCATGCAAAATTCAGGTCTCGGGAGTGCCCCCTATCCTTTCTCTGTTTATACTATATTTGGAGTTCAGACCAGATTCCTTAGGGGTTAAGCACCCCGCCCAGGCCCCCCCAGCGTCAGAGTCTCCTTTAGAGGTGGCCACAGGTGTGTATATTAAGGAGGAGTTTGTCATTAGTCAAGTCACTTTTATTATTTTTTCCAGTGAACACAGTCATCTGCATTAGTGAGTATACTCATTTTCAGCAATTAACACATTAATTATTTAGTTTTAACACTGCTTTTAATTGCTTTCATCACTTTTGTTTGTATACTCACTATGCTCTTACTAGTATTTAACACTATTTTATTTATGACACTGTTACTATTTATTTGTCTCCCACATTGTAGTGTAGGACCCACCGATAATGGGGTACTTTGAAAGTAGTGGTGGGCTTAACAACATATGGCCATATGGTGGAACCAAATCCCCATATTTATACTTAGTTAGGCATTTTAGTAGCCTTCTTTGTTTTTTGTATTTTTTTGTAGTCTGAGTGCGCTGCACTATTTTCTCATTCATGCTATTATATTACAGTCCAAAAGGTTTAGGTTTTTTTTAAATGCAAGCTATTGTGACACCAGATATGAGTGAGTGCTGGCACTGGGCAGGCCCTGAAACGCACACTAGTGAAGGAAACTGACTGCTATTATATTACAGTCAAAAAAGTTTAGTTTTTTTTAAATGCAAGCTATTGGGGTCACCAGTGAGTGAGTGGTGGCACTGGGCAAGTGGGCACAGTATACGCTGTGAGCCTGACACACACGCTGGCAGACAACTAACTGCTATTCAATCTATTACAGTCAAAATTGTATTTTTATTTTTAAAAAAAATTTCCACTACTGTTACACCAGATATGAGTTGCACTGGTGTGACACTGTGCCCTGGCAGGCCCTGAAACTCACACTCGTGAAGGAAACTGACTGCTATTATATTACAGTCCAAAAAGTTTTTTTTTTGTTAAATGCAAGCTATTGTGACACCAGTGAGTGAGTGGTGGCACTGGGCAGGCCCTGAAACGCACACTAGGGCAGGAAACTGACTGCTATTATATTACAGTCCAAAAAGTTTTTTTTTTTTTAAATGCAAGCTATTGTGACACCAGTGAGTGAGTGGTGGCACTGGGCAAGTGGGCACAGTATATGCTGTGAGCCTGACACACAGGCTGGCAGGCAGCCAACTGCAATTACATTACACAGAAAAAAAAAGCAGACTGATGTTCTAGCCCTCAAAAGGGATTTTTGGGGTGCTGTCCTTACAGCAGATATCAGATGAGTCCTTCAGGACTGTAGTGGACACTGAATACACTAGCCTAGCTATCAATTTTCCTATCAAATCAGCAGCAGCTACACTGTCCCTACTCTCACTAAGAATGCAGCTTCACAATGAATGTAAAATGGATGCTGTCCAGGAGGTGGGAGGGTCTGGGAGGGAGGGTCTGCTGCTGATTGGCTGGAATGTGTCTGCTGACTGTGAGGTACAGGCAGGGTCAAAGTTTACTCAATGATGACGAATAGAGGGTGGACCGAACAGCGCATGTGTTCGCCGTCCGCAGCGAACGCGAACAAGCGATGTTCGCCAGGAACTATTCGCCAGCGAACATTTCAGGACATCATTAGCTATGGGGGATGTGGTGAAACCGACCTCGCCACATGTCCTTGGAGGGGGCTGCTTGCCCGCCTCTTGCCTTTATGTGAATGTGTTAACCCAGATAGCTATGCCATGGAGTCCATTTGTGTAGTTAAAGACTTCGGCTCCATGGCAATTGAACTGTGTGAATAGGATCTGAGCGCTATTCGGTAGTTTTGTGCGCTCAATCCCAGCTATCTGGGGATATGTGACATGTCTGTGTTTTATGTATAAAATGTGACTTTGTGTATTTTATGGTATTTTAATGCTTTGTGCTCACCATGTGCATAATGGAGTCTTGTCTCTGTCCTGGGAGATAATTGAATTACTTCTCAATTATCTCCAGGATAGAAGACACTGAAACTGGTCTGGGCCGGAAAGCCATGCTGGCAGGGTTTTTTTAAAGATACTTTACTAACTTTTGAACCCCTGGTCTGATTCATGCCATTTTTTAATATGTTGTTCCCCTGAATGGATTTTTATGTGAATGTGATGTATGGTTTTCGAGTTATGAAAGTTGGGTAAAAAGTATGTTTTAACTGTATGTATAATTGGATTACCTCTCAGGCTAAGGGGAGGGAATCTGTGGGATGTAACCATTGTGTGATTGGTGTATTGTAAATCCCTCCCTTGCATGGGAGAATCCTTTTATAAGACAGTATGTGAATAAATCTTGAGTTCCTGCTTAACCCTCAAAGTGAAGTGTCATCTCATTATTGGGGGAGGATTTATTGTATGCTGTTCCAGTTTGACTGCTAGGAGTGTAAACCTATTCGCATGTTTTTTCCTATTCGACTGTATACAGCATTCATATGCTTGAGAGAATTTATATGTTTCTCCGGTTCGGTGATTGTGGTGTCTGACAGAGTGCTTGGAGTCCTCAGGAAACACTAGGAGCATCCTTTAACGGAGGTACCCAGTCGGGGTGCCCATCGATCCGTTACATTGGTGGCAGTGGTGGGATGGCGTCCTAGTGCAAGGTAAAGCAGCTCAGAGACACCATTTGGATTTACAAATTGAGGGCAACGCTAGCACTCGTGAAGCGCCCCTGGGAGCAGACAAGTATGGAAGGCTCTGGCTCTGGAGATGATTGGCTGGCCGAGGTGAGGCAGCGAGTGGCCGAGTATGGGGATGATATACCCATGGAGACACGCCGGGTGATCTGGAACCAGGTCATGGCCAAGCGAAACACAAGGCTGGGCCGAGAATTTCGGCTAGCGAAAGAGAGGAAGTATGCTCAGCAGCAGGAGCGTTACAGCAGCCGAGTAGAGGCTGCATCCGAGGAGGTTAGCCGTCTTTCCCTGAGGCGGCGGGGGAACCCGAAGTGGGGGTCCTCATAGACTGGTCCTGTGAGGAACCACAACAGGCAGGTAGAGATGGAACCAAGGTCTCTCCACCAGGCCCACCGGGATGCTGGGCAGCCAGCCCAGATTCCCAGCAGCAGCTGGAGTTGCCAGGTGGGGAAGCAAGTGGCCCTTACTCACAAATGTTGAGGGGCCTCACGGATTGGTCCTGGGAAGACCCACAGATGGCAGGTGGAGATGGGACTGCGGTCTCTCTACCGGCCCTACAGGGATGCTGGGCAGTCGGCCCAGATCCCCAGCGGCAGTGTGTGGTACAGGGAGCTGAAGGTGTCATCCTTCCTCCCCAGCGACAGTGTGTGGTACAGGGAGCCAAAAGTGTCATGCTTCCTCCCCAGCAGCAGAGTGAGTTACAGGGAGCCAAATGTGTCGTCCTTCCTCCCCCGCGGCAGTGCAAGTTCTAGGGAGCTGAAGGTGCCGTCCTTCCTCCCCAGCGGCAGTGTGAGTCCCAGGGAGCCAAAGGTGTTGTCCTTCCTCCCCAGCGGCAGTGTGAGTTACAGGGAGCTGAAGGTGTCGTCCTTCCTCTCCAGCGGCAGTGTGTGTTACAGGGAGCCGAAGGTGCCATCCTTCTTCCTCAACGGCAGAGTGTCCTGCAGGGAGCAGAGACCGTAGGTCTCGCACCCCAGCAGCAGGACGAAATATTGAAAGGGGAGACAGTCGGTCCCCCCTTCCACCAGCAGAGAGAGTGTCAGGGAGAGGAACCTGCTACCCCCTCTCTCCAGCGGCAGCATAACCCACCAAGGGGAGATGTTAAGCCCCACAACAGTGTAGATGGGACCGTAGTCTCTGCATCTGCACCACCGGGGATAGGGACAGTCTGTCCTGTTTCCCAACAGCAAGCCAAGGTATTGGAAGGGGAGGCAGTCGGTTTTCCCCTCCAGCAGAGAGAGCGTCAGGGAGAGGAGCCTGTTACCCCCTCTCCTCAGCGGCAGTTTACAGTGCAGAGAGAGGAACTTGTTACACCCTCTCTCCAGTGGCAGCCTAACCCACCAAGGGGAGATGTTACACCCCCCAACGATGCAGATGGGACCGTAGTCTCTGCACTTGCAGCACAAGGGGTAAGGATGGTCGGACCTGTCCCCCAGCCACAGAGCGGTGTATCCAGAGGGGAGACAGTCGGTCTCCCCCTCCAGCAACCAGGCTCCAACCAGGCTACTTCCGTGGTAGTGCTGGCACCAGGGCAGAGTACCGCTGGTCTCTGCCCACTCAGCAACCCACCAAGTCAGTCTACCAGCCCCCCGCACAGCCGTGGCGAGGCATCTGGACATGGACAAAGTTCTCCTCTACTCAGGTGTAGTAACCAGTTATTGTGGGTGGGCTGTACTGCTGTTTCTGTTTTGTGGGTGGGTTGCTGGACTAACCAGGGCACTGACCGGCAGGAGGTCAGATACCCTGTTAGTCTAGATGGTAAAGGGGAGAAATGTGGCGAAACCGACCTCGCCACGTGTCCTTGGAGGGGGCTGCTTGCCCGCCTCTTGCCTTTGGAATATGGACCCGACTTTATGTGAATGTGTTAACCCAGATAGCTATGCCATGGAGTCCATTCGTGTAGTTAAAGACTTCGTCTCCATGGCAATTGAACTGTGTGAATAGGATCTGAGCGCTATTCGGTAGTTTTGTGCGCTCAGATCCCAGCTATCTGGGGATATGTGACATGTCTGTGTTTTATGTATAAAATGTGACTTTGTGTATTTTATGGTATTTTAATGCTTTGTGCTCACCATGTGCATAATGGAGTCTTGTCTCTGTCCTGGGAGATAATTGAATTACTTCTCAATTATCTCCAGGATAGAAGACTCTGAAACTGGTCTGGGCCGGAAAGCCATGCTGGCAGGGGTTTTTAAAATATACTTTACTAACTTTTGAACCCCTGGTCTGATTCATGCCATTTTTTTAATATGTTGTTCCCCTGAATGGATTGATTGTGAATATGTAATTTTTATGTGAATGTGATGTATGGTTTTAGAGTTTTGGAAGTTGGGTAAAAAGTATGTTTTAGCTGTATGTATAATTGTATTACCTCTCAGGCTAAGGGGAGGGAATCTGTGGGATGTAACCATTGTGTGATTGGTGTATTGTAAATCCCTCCCTTGCATGGGAGAATCCTTCATTAGACAGTGTGTGAATAAATCTTGAGTTCCTGCTTAACCCTCAAAGTGAAGTGTCGTCCCATTATTGGGGGAGGATTTTTTGTATGCTGTTCCAGTTTGACTGCTAGGAGTGTAAACCTATTCGCATGGTTTTTCCTATTCGGCTGTATACAGCATTCATATGTTTGAGAGAATTTATATGTTTCTCCGGTTCGGTGATTGTGGTGTCTGACAGAGTGCTTGGAGTCCTCAGGAAACACTAGAAGCATCCTTTAACGGAGGTACCTAGTCGGGGTGCCCGTCGATCCATTACAGGGGAGATAATGTATAATAAGTACAGGTTACTGGCTATGGGGGGGGATAATGTATAATAAACACAGGTTACTGGCTATAGGAGGATAATGTATAATAAACACAGGTTACTGGCTATGGGGGGGATAATATATAATAAACCCAGGTTACTGGCTATGGGGGATAATGTATAATAAACACAGGTTACTGGCTATGGGGGATAATGTATAATAAACACAGGTTACTGGCTATGGAGGATAATGTATAATAAACACAAAAAAAAATGAATGCAGCTTCAGAATTAATCTAAATTGTATGCCGTCTAGGAGGTGGGAGGGTCTGGGAGGGAGGGTCTGCTGCTGATTGGCTGGAATGTGTCTGCTGACTGTGAGGTACAGGGTCAAAGTTTACTCAATGATGACGAATAGGGGGCGGACCGAACATCGCATATGTTCGCCATCCGTGGCGAACGCAACACGCTATGTTCGCCTGGAACTATTCGCCAGCGAACCGTTCGGGACATCACTAATTCTAAACCAGTAAATCATGACGTGATAAAATTTGTGAGGTCATTAGTATTACATATCAATTTTAGATTGTCCTACGTTGCAAGTTACCCTCGGGTTTTATGAGAAGGTGATAGGGAAAGGTGGTAGCATTGAGGTGAGTTGGCAGTTGCTGTGGTCTCATTGAAGAAAAGGGAATTGTGACAGACATGTGGTTGTTTTGGGCAAAGTCCTCCTTATTTTGTAATGGAAATAATTCATGTAACCCACCACCACCTGCAGAATGTCAGCTTACTAGTCTTTCTCGAGATTTCTTTCAAATACCCATTTTTTCCCATCTATCTTTACTGATCTTCATTTGACTGCATCTGATATAACCCTGGTCTACCTTTCTTAAATTTTCTGTTTCTGTGTTTTGACTGCTCTTGTTCTGCTTGTCTCTCACGCCTCTCTCTTTTTTTTTTTTTCGCTCACTTGGGAGTGGTCCGTCATAGGAAACCCACAGGAAGTCAATAAACATATTAAGTGAGCAGCAGAAAAAAGTCCCAGTTGTAGTGAAGAAAAAGACAGAGCAAATCTTTACTCCAAGAATCTTCTCGGTGCTTTCTGGTCAGTGTTTCTCTGTGTTTGTTTATTGCACTTCAAATTGCCTCAGTCTAATTCATCAGAAGGTCTCTCAGTCTTATTTATATATTCACTTAATTTCTCTAAATAAATAAGCACGTGTTTGGCAATTAATGGTAATTTTCAATGGGCAGTTAAAGACATCAGTGCTAACATGTTTGTAGCGTTTCCAAATAATTGTGAATTCGCAATGCACTTGGAACTTTTTTCCCGCTTTTTTTTTGGACAAAAAGTTGCTTTTCAGCTCACTATTGTTTTATGAGCTGTATCCGAATAAGTCCCTTATTTTCATGTTATATGCTGCTTTCTATGCTTTTAAACCAATAATTTACCATTTCTACTTTTTTTGGTAAAGATTTTTCTTTCTTTTTTTAAATAAAATTATATGTGTAACATTAAACAGTAATACTGTGAAAATGCTATTGCAAAAACACAGTACTATAAGCTTCCATATCTTCTGACTACTGATTGCTATTTTGACCCTGCTATATAATTTTATATCAATAAAAAAACTATTGATGAAAAAAAACGAAAGATATACAAATGTATTTATCTCAAATGATGTCACTGACAAAAATCTGTCTCGTGAGCATAAATAACTGTCCCAGCATATCAATAATATCTATAGCAGCTTGCACATAAGCATGAAGCATTCTACGGGTAACCTCTATGATTGGCAGGTCCGGGACATGAACTGTAACTATCTGCCACTTACCATGCATTTCTCTACATTATTAACTCAGTGCTTGCCTGCACGTCTAACTTCCCTGCTTACTCATAGTGATTATGATAAAGTAGAAAGTCTTAGAGTAGAGTGAAGAGCCTCCCCATAATTCCCTTATAAACAATTCATTTACCCTTTTGCTCACGATGTAACTCACAGTTTTTACTGTGTTCACAGAATGAGATGAAGACTTGATATTCAATTTATAGACATCAAACAACAAGAATAAAATTAACCCCTTAATTATTATTATTATTATTACTATTATTATTATATTTATATAGCGCAATCAACTTCCGCCGCTACATAAATATAGTAATAATAATCACTGAATTAGTGATGAATGGGTCCCAAGTTTTTTTATTACTCTCAAAGATTGTGATTGATAGACACGTTTAGGGTTAAGTACAGACATCACCTTCAACCATACTTCCAGTTCTGTCTACTTTTATTTTGACATTTTGACTTCAGTGTCTACTTTGATAACCATCAATTCCAAATGTGAGAACTGAAACAGGAATGCATTCCTTTTGGTGTATTAACTCTACATATGAGAAATTAGTAAAAATCACAAGTGTGTGAGTTATCAAAATCAGGACAAACGGATCAATCTGAACTATATGGCCAAACGTGTATAGACACCTGACCGTCACACCTACAGTGAGGGGAAAAAGTATTTGATCCCCTGCTGATTTTGAATGCTTAGCCATTGAAAAAGAAATTATCAATCTATAATTTTAATGGTAGGTGTATTTTAACAATGAGAGACAGAATAACATAAAAAAAATCCAGAAAAACGCATGTCAGAAATGCTATAAATTGATTTGCATGTCAATGAGTGAATAAGTATTTCACAATGAGTGAATAAACCCCTGCGATTTAGTACTTGGTGGCAAAACCCGTGCACTTGCAATCACAGGTGTTAGGCAACCAGGTTTGCACACATCTCAGGAGGGATTTTGTTCCACTCCTCTTTGCACATCCTATCCAAGTCATTAAGGTTTGAGGCTGAAATTTTTCAACTTGAACCTTCAGCTCCCTCCACAGATTTTCTATGGGATTACGGTCTGGAGACTGGCTAGGCCACTCTAGGACCTCAATGTGCTTCTTCTTGAGCTACTCCTTTGTTGCCTTGGCTGTGTGTTTTGGGTCATTGTCATGCTGGAATACCCATCTATGATCCATTTTCAATGCCCTGCCTTAGGAAAGAAGGTTCTCACCCAAGATTTGACGGTACATGGCCCCGTTCATCATCCCTTTGATGCGCTACAGTTGTTCTGTCCCAGAAAAACACCCCCAAAGCATAATGTTTCCACCTCCATGTTTGAGGATGGTGTTCTTGGGATCATAGGCAGCATTCCTCCTCCTCCAAACACGGTGAGTTGAGTTGATGCTAGGGGCTCGATTTTGTTCTCATCTGACCACAACATTTTCACCCAGTTCTCCTCTGAATTATTCAGATGTTAATTGGCAAACTTCAGATGGGCCTGTACATGTGCTTTCTTGAGCAGGGGGACCTTGCGGGCACTGCAGGATTTCAGTCCTTCACGGTGTAGTGTGTTACCAATTGTTTTCTTGGTGACTATGGTCCCAGCTGCCTTGTGATCATTAACAAGATCCTCCCGTGTAGTTCTGGGCTCATTCCTCACCGTTCTCATGATCATTGAAACTCCATGAGGTGAGTTCTTGCATGGAGCACCAGACTGAATGAGACTGACAGTTATTTTGTGTTTCTTCCATTCGCGAATTATCGCACTAACTCTTGTCACCTTCTCACCAAGCTGCTTGGCGATGGTCTTGTAGCCCATTCCAGCCTTGTGTAGGTCTACAATCTTGTCCCTGACATCCTTGGACAGCTCTTTGGTCTTGGCCATAGTGGAGAGTTTGGAATCTGATTGATTGCTTCTGTGGACTGGTGTCTTTTATACAGGTTATGATCTGAGATTAGGAGCACTCCCTTTAAGAGAGTGCTCCTAATCTCAGCTTGTTACCTGTATAAAAGACACCTGGTAGCCAGAAATCTTGCTGATTGATAGGAGATCAAATACTTATTTCAGTTATTGACATGCAAATACATTTTTAACTTTTTTGACATCCATTTTCTGGATTCTGTTGTTGTTGTTATTCTGTCTCTGACTGTTAAAATACACCTACCATTAAAATTATAGACTGATCATTTCTTTGTCAGTAGACAAATGTTCAAAATCAACAGGGGATCAAATAAGTTTTTCCCTCACTGCATATGAGTGCTTTGGGCATCCAATTCCTATACCATGGGCACTAACAGAGTTGCCCCCACACACCCTCATGGGGCTATAACCAGGGACGTATCTTCCGGGAGGGAAACAAGGCATCTGCCTTGTGCGGCACTTTGCAGGGGGCGGCTAAAAAGCCGCCCCCAAATGCCCAGGCAGATCCCTTGTTTGCCTCGTGTCCTGGGGGGGGCTCAAAAGCTGGATGGCTGGCCACTTTTGAGCCCCCCGATGCGGGGGCGGACAGCGATGGAGCATACTCATCTGAGCTCTTCCTGCTTAGCTCCCTCGCGCGCCGCTTAATGTAGCTGGGACCCGGAATATGACGTCAGACCTGCTCCCGGCATCACTAAGCGGTGCGCGAGGGAGCTGAGCAGGAAGATTAAAGCTCCCTCGCCACCTATTCAGCCTGTCCGCCCCTGCAGCAGCCCCACTGGACCGCAGGTAAGCAATCCACTCCAGCTCTCCCAGGGAGGCTGGGTGGATTTAAAATAAAAAAATTATAATAATTTGTGAGTGTTGGTGGAAAAGTGTGTGTGTGTGTGTGTCTGTGAGTGAATGTGTGTGTGTGTCTGTAAGTGTGTATGTGTCTTAGTGAATGTGTTTGTGTGTCTGTAAGTGAATGTGTCTAAGTGAATGTGTGTGTGTGTGTGTGTCTGTAAGTGAATGTGTGAATGTGTCTGTAAGTGTGTATGTGTGTGTGTCTGTAAGTGCGTGTGTCTGTGAATGTGTCTAAGTGAATGTGTGTGTGTGTCTGTAAGTGAATGTGTGTGTGTGTCTGTAAGTGAATGTGTGAGTGTGTCTGTAAGTGAATGTGTGAGTGTGTCTGTAAGTGTGTATGTGTGTGTGTCGGTCAGTGAGTGTGTGCGTCTGTCAGTGAGAGTGTTTGCGTCTGTCAGTGTGTGTCCAAGTAATAGTGTGTGTCTGTCTATCAGTGTGTCAAATCAGTGAGTGTGTGTGTATGTCATTGTTTGTCAGTGTATATGAGAGTGTGTGTCTGTCAATGAGTGTATGCGTCTGTCAGTGAGTGAGCGTCTGTCAGTCAAAGTGCGGCCTTGACAGGAAGGGGTGGGGAAATTTTAAATTAGGGGAAGGGGGGTGCCCGAGCACCGTCCTGCCTATGGCAGCACAAATCCTAAATACACCACTGGCTATAACTACCACGCATGTGGGGAAGATTTCCATAAACTTTTGGATTGTGTATGTGGGAATGTGTGCCTATTCACCTAAAAGAGCATTTGTGGGGTCAGGCACTGATGTTGGACAAGGCGGTCTGGCTTGCACCCGATGTTCAAAGGTCAGGTCTTTCTGTAGGTCACTTGAGTTCATTCACACCAAACTTGCCAAATCAATTTAGAACCACTCCAAAGTCCATCAAATTGTAAGCTTATATACACACCAAGGCAAACCTCTTGGTAACCAATAATTCACCTTGCTGCTTTTAGCTAAAAGGTAAAATATGTAATAAAGCAGAAAGGGATACTAAAGAGTCCAAAACCTGAAAAATAGCCTCAGACCAGTATCCTTCATCCACCAAACTTTATAGTAGACACTATGCAAACTAGTAGGCAGCATTATCCTCCCATTTACCATACCACTCCATTAGAATGTCAAGCTCCCAACAACTCTTGTGCGAATGTTACTTTGATAGGCAGTTTGAGGGTCTGTAGTGAGTTATAATAGGCATTTTTTACAGCCTGAGAACTGAGCTCCGCTACAACCATTTCATAGCTTGTCTGCTCCTAGATGCTTCCACTTTGAAATAATAGCACTTACAGTTGACTGGTACAGATACAGTAGTAAAGAAATGATAAAACTTACTTGCAACAGTGGTGACATCCTATGTCAGTCATTGATCTCTTCAGTGCCTCACATTGTACTGACAGTGAATGTCTATGAAAATTTAATGGCAAAACTGTGAAAAGCTGCATTTTTATTAAACCTTTCTGTGGCGGAACCAGCCCCGCCACTTGTGCCTGGAGAGGACTGCTTGTCAGCCTTTTGCCCTGTGATTATGGTCCCTGGGAGGTTTGGCCCTTGAAATAACTGATTTGGGCATGTTGTGTTGTATTGTATTATGCTGCTACTGGCCCTTTAGGAACCATCTGGGGACATACTGTGGAGTTACTGGGTGGCCGCCATTTCATGTATCAGAAGGAAATGGTGAGAACAATGGATGGCGGCCATTTTAACTCACAGACACTGTTGTGACTTTTCTACATGGTGCGATCTCGCCGGTATTTGGTACACAACGACATCGTGCAGTAGTTTTAACCTATACAACAGGGGACACATTATACAGTAATTATTTTTTATATAATCTGTATATGTTCTGCATAATCTGCATTAAACTGTATCTTCCAAACTACTGAACAGATCTGGGGGAATTTTGGATATGTGGTTCACCCAGATCCCCCGGTTCTGAGGATATACTTTATATGGGGTTATTGCATGTTTTGGGGTCCCTGTGATATGTTTTAATAAACTGTATTCCTCTGCCTGTGATAATGAGATTACCCATTGTGTTCAGTAATCATATCAAAGGCAGAGGGGAGTATTTTGAGTGTCTGTGTGTATTATACGGATTGATTGGTTGTTCTGTAAAACCCTGTGGGCTGTACTATGTTTGTGGATTGGGAATAAAAGAGGCTGTATGTGCCAGTACAGTCAGATTCTGCTTAACCCTCCAAACAAAGTGTCGTCTCGTTATTGGGGGAATTGGATTGTATGCTGACTGCTTTCGTATGGTTTTCCCTGTTCAGCTGTTTCCAGGATTCGTGTAGTTTGCAGTTCGGGAGATTGGTGCTTACAGTAGCTGCCTGTGCATCTGGAAAGGGGAATATCGCCTAAACGTTTTTAAACCTCTGGTGAGCAAAACGGTCCGTTACACTTTCATTTTGTAAAAAAAAAAAAATGTGTCCATTGTAAACAAGGAGTTACATATATATAGAAGATAAAATATGAAATCTCCAAGTACAAAACTAGAACAAGTGCCCTGACCACAGGATCACTGTATAAGTTAAGACTTAACGTTTAATAGGTATGTACTAAAAGTATGTAGAGATAAAGCGTGAAATAATTGATCATTAGTCAATTACTACCACATACACATGGAAAAAATAGCATAGATACTGAGTCTGAGGTATAAATCTCATGTAGACCTGAGTGTCAGTACGAATGCATAGAAAAAATATAAAAAAAGACAAACACATAATGTATCTAAAAACAAGTGTGTATATAGAAATAGTTGACACAGAATCTAATTTCAAAAACGTGTGTATATTGAATCTAAGAACAATAATCGGTTCTGTGTCAGGCTGATAGAACTAACCGGGAATGAGTGTTTTACAAATAGTCCTGTTCTACGGATGTATAAGATGTAACCTGTCTCTACAGTATCAATAGTGAAACAATATACAGACCGAAGAATGCCTGCATGCTAGGTCTATTTCTCCCTCCTAGAGATAGGCACACTTTGAGAAGACTTCATTAGCTGCCCCTCAGTGTGCTACGCTGGGACTGCCACTGAAGCGTGATTTAATAAAGGTAGAAAGCTCTTAGGTAGATGCAGGGTGAAAGGGTTATTGCTGTAATGGACTCAACTCCCCTCGGTTCTCGATCCCTCGGTCACCAAAATCAATGTTGATGGAGAATCATTGTCAGCATTAAAGACATGGACAACAGGATGCTTTGTCAAGATTTCTCAGATGAGTATATTTCAGAGCTGACTTTTATACACAGTTTCTTACATAAGCCGTGGGATCTGTCGTACAAACAGTAAAATTTATAGTTTCCTTGTAGCTAATAGTACATACTAGTCTGACAATAGAAAGATAAGCATTTGAATAGAGTCTGGGCAAGAACATCCTGAAATCGGAATGGGCAATGTCGCACATCCTCTAGAAGAAAGACCTTAATTGTCACAGTTAGCATAATTATGTCATACATTATTTTAAAGCATACAAAGCAAAAATAGTTTTTACTGTTTCATATCCTTTCAGTCAGCAATAATGATTATAAACCTTATCTAAGCATAAAATACATATGGACAAGAAAAGTTAACTATTTCATTTTCTTACATTTCCCCTCTTTGAGCAAATTAATTTGCTCATCTTATCTATAAAATCTTATCAGGACAGAGAAACTTCCACATGGTATTTTCAGGGGTGCTAGTCATTCCCTGCAGGACTTTCATTAATTTCTTCACCTCGATTCCCATGTGGTAATTCCTAAGGCCCAGTGTTAAAGATGGGTTGATACCCTCCAGTGGCAGAGAGGAGAATTTCCAATTGTTTCTGTTCTGCATTATAAATTAATTTCTGTATTCTCTTCCTCAATGTACAAGTAAGGTGGCAGTTATATAAAATCATACTATTTATATTTGTATAAAACTTCCATTAACTAATCTGAGATGATGCTGCATCAACTTAAATCTTATAGAAATTGAACAAACATCTGGACCAGATTACACAGACATGGTTTCACCATAATCATTCAGAACTCTCAGAGACTTTAAAAAAAAAAAAAATGATACTATACCATGTTTAAAAGGCATGGCAAACCTTAGACCGGTCAGTCTCCAAGAGCCTTAGTAAAACAGGTAGAAACCTTTGTCCATGATTTCTGATCCAGGCTATATACCACCATTTAAAATAACACATAATGTGAGACATAGAAGACACAAAACATATGCAGTAGTTATTACACTGGATCATTTGTAGCAATAAAAAGGTTATTTTACAGCACAAAATAAAGCATGTGTTGGACCACTGAACATGTAAATGTTGCTCTGTTATTTTCAAACATAAATAATGTTTACAGTATAGACCCTTTGCAACAAACACACAGGGCAGGGAAGATGTGCTGATTGGTGTTCTACACAATTAATCCCATATGGGGAATTAACTTTTAAATACTAATGAAGTGCCTCTTTTGTCTCAGTATAAAACTCCAACGTTGACGGAGAATCTTTGTCAGCATTAAATACACAGACAACAGGATGCTTTGACAAGATTTCTCAAATGAGTATATTTCAGAGCTGACTTTTATACACAGTTTCTTACATAAGCCGTGGGATCTGTCGTACAAACAGTAAGATTTATAGTTTCCTTGTAGCTTATAGTACATACTAGTCTGACAATAAAAAGATAAGCATTTGAATAGAGTCTGGGCAAGAACATCCTGAAATCGGAATGGGCAATGTCGCACATCCTCTAGAAGGAACACCTTAATTGTCACAGTTAGCATAATTATGTAGTGATGTCCCGAACTGTTCGCTGGTGAATAGTTCCTGGCGAACATCACTTGTTCGCGTTCGCCACGGACGGCGAACACATGCGCTGTTCAGTCCACCCCCTATTCGTCATCATTGAGTAAACGTTGACCCTGACCCAGACACATTCCAGCCAATCAGCAGCAGACCCTCCCACCTCCTGGACAGCGTCCATTTTGCATTCATTGTGAAGCTGCATTCTTAGTGAGAGTAGGGACAGTGTAGCTGCTGCTGATTTGATAGGGAAATTGATAGCTAGGCTAGTGTATTCAGTGTCCACTACAGTCCTGAAGGACTCATCTGATCTCTGTTGTAAGGACAGCACCCCAAAAAGCCAGTTTTAGGGCTAGAACATCAGTCTACAGTTTTTTTTTCTGTGTAATGTAATTGCAGTTGCCTGCCTGCCAGCCTGTGTGTCAGGCTCACAGCATATACTGTGCCCACTTGCCCAGTGCCACCACTCACTCACTGGTGTCACAATAGCTTGCATTTAAAAAAAACTAAACTTTTTTGACTGTAATATAATAGCAGTCAGTTTCCTTCACTAGTGTGCGTTTCAGGGTCTGCCCAGTACCACCACTCACTCACTGGTGTCACAATAGCTTGCATTTAAAAAAAACTAAACTTTTTTGACTGTAATATAATAGCAGTCAGTTTCCTTCACGAGTGTGCGTTTCAGGGCCTGCCCAGTGCCACCACTCACTCATATCTGGTGTCCGAATAGCTTGCATTTAAAAAAAACTAAACTTTTTGGACTGTAATATAATTGCAGTCAGTTTCCTTCACAAGTGTGTGTTTCAGGGCCTGCCAGGGCACAGTGTCACACCAGTGCCACTCTTATCTGTTGTCACAGTAGCTTGCAAGCATAGTACCACTAATCTGAAAAAAAAATGACAGGCAGAGGCAGGCCACCCCGCAGGGGCCGTCGTGGTCATGGTGCTGTGATTCCCTTTGGCCCTAGAATAATGCTCAGTGTTCAGAGGCCACATACCCTGAACTTGAAAAGTTCTGAGGACGTAGTTGACTGGCTAACACAGGACACCCAATCTTCTACAGCTTCCGCTCGGAACCTCGACGCACCATCCTCCTCCAGCTTAGCTTCGGGCACCTCTCAAGTTTCCACTCACCCGCCTGCCGCCACCACCAACACTAGCACCACAGCCACTTCACTTGGTATGTCAGAGGAGTTATTTACACATCAGTTGGAAGAAATGAGTGATGCACAACCATTATTGCCAGAGGATGTAGATAACAGGGATATGTCTCAGTCAGGAAGCATTACACACGTACGGTGTGATGATGATGATGTTGTACTCACTGCTGCTTCCTTTGCTGAGTTGTCAGATACAAGTGAAGCAGTTGATGATGACAATGCGTCCGTGGATGTCACGTGGGTGCCCGCTAGAAGAGAAGAAGAACAGGGGGAAAGTTCAGATGAGGAGACAGAGAGGAGGAGGAGGAGACGAGTTGGAAGCAGGGGGAGGTCATCGCAAGGAGCTAGTGGCACAGTCAGACAGCATGCATCGGCACCCGGGGTCAGCCAGACAGCACGCCAATCAACGCATGCTGTTGCCACCACCAGAATGCCGTCATTGCAGAGCTCAGCAGTGTGGCATTTTTTTGTGTGTGTCTGCCTCTGACAACAGCGATGCCATTTGCAACCTGTGCCAAAAGAAACTGAGTTGTGGGAAGTCCAACACCCACCTAGGTACAACTGCTTTGCGAAGGCACATGATCGCACATCACAAACGCCTATGGGATCAACACATGAGTACAAGCAGCACACAAACTCAAAGCCGCCATCCTCCTCCTGGTCCAGCATCTTCAGCCACGTTAACCACTGCTGTCCTCCTTGTCCCCTCTCAACCATCTGCCCCTCCATCTCTCGCCTTGAGCAGTTCCTGCTCATCTGCCCACAGTCAGGTGTCTGTCAAGGACATGTTTGAGCGTAAGAAGCCAATGTCACAAAGTCACCCCCTTGCACTGGCGTCTGACAGCTGGCTTGACTGAACTCTTAGCCCGCCAGCTTTTACCATACAAGCTGGTGGAGTCTGAGGCGTTCAAAAAATTTGTAGCTATTGGGACACCGCAGTGGAAGGTACCCGGATGAAATTTCTTTGCACAAAAGGCAATCCCCAACCTGTACTCGATTGTGCAAAAGGAAGTAATGGCATGTCTGGCACACAGTGTTGGGGCAAGGGTCCATCTGACCACTGATACCTGGTCTGCAAAGCATGGTCAGGGCAGGTATATCACCTACACTGCACATTGGGTAAACCTGCTGACGGCTGCCAAGCATGGAATGCGTGGCTCTGCAGAGGAGTTGGTGATACCGCCACGACTTGCAGGCAGGCCTGCTGCCACCTCCTCTACTCCTCCTACTCCATCCTCTTCCATTACCTCCTCGGCTGAGTCCTCATCTGCTGCTGCCCCAGCTCCCCAGGTACTGTTCCACATCCCGGATACAGCAGTGTCACGCTGTCTTGGGGTTGACTTGCCTGAAAGCAGAGAGTCACACCGAACCAGCATTCCTGTCCGCCCTGAACGCACAGGGGGATCAGTGGCTGACTCCGCACCAACTGGAGATCGGCAAAGTGGTTTGTGACAACGGAAGAAATTTGTTGGCGGCATTGCATTTGTGCAAGTTGACACATGTGCCGTGCATGGCACATGTGTGTAATCTGATCGTACAACGCTTTATGCATAAGTACCCAGGCTTACAGGACGTCCTTAAGCAGGCCAGGAAGGTGTGTGGCCATTTCAGGCGTTCCTACACGGCCATGGCGCACTTTTCCGAAATCCAGCGGCGAAACAACATGCCAGTGAGGCGCTTGATTTGCGACAGCCCGACACGTTGGAATTCAACACTCCTAATGTTCGACCGCCTGCTTCAACAAGATAAAGCCGTTAACGAGTATTTGTATGACCGGGGTGCTAGGACAGCCTCTGCGGAGCTGGGAATTTTTTTGCCACGTTACTGGACGCTCATGTGCAATGCCTGTAGGCTCATGCGTCCTTTTGAGGAGGTGACAAACCTAGTCAGTCGCACCGAAGGCACCATCAGCGACATCATACCATTTGTTTTCTTCCTGGAGCGTGCCCTGCGAAGAGTGCTGGATCAAGCCGTAGATGAGCGTGACGAGGAAGAGTTGTGGTCACCATCACCACCAGAAACAGCTTTATCAGCATCGCTTGCTGGACCTGCGGCAACGCTGGAAGAGGATTGTGAGGAAGAGGAGTCAGAGGAGGAATGTGGCTTTGAAGAGGAGGAGGAAGACCAACCACAACAGGCATCCCAGGGTGCTCGTTGTCACCTATCTGGTACCCGTGGTGTTGTACGTGGCTGGGGGGGAGAACATACCTTCAGAGAGATCACTGAGGACGAGGAACAGGACATGAGTAGCTCGGCATCCAACCTTGTGCAAATGGAGTCTTTCATGCTGTCGTACCTGTTGAGGGACCCTCGTATAAAAAGGCTGAAGGAGAACGACCTGTACTGGGTGTCCACGCTACTAGACCCCCGGTATAAGCAGAAAGTGCCTGAAATGTTACCGAATTACGGCAAGTCGGAAAGGATGCAGCAGTTCCAAAATCGATTAAAAAGTATGCTTTACACAGCGTATAAGGGTGATGTCACAGCACAATGGGAATCTAACAGGGGAAGAGGTGAAAGTAATCCTCCTCCTCCCACGACCACGCCAGCAAGGATAGGACGCTTTACAGATGTTTGGTTGATGGAGGACATGCGGAGCTTTTTAAGTCCTACGCATCGCCACAGCCCTTCGGGGTCCACCCTCAGAGAACGACTCGACCGACAGGTAGCAGACTACCTCGCCTTAACTGCAGATATCGACACTCTGAGGAGCGATGAACCCCTTGACTACTGGTTGTGCAGGCTTGACCTGTGGCCTGAGCTATCCCAATTTGCAATAGAACTTCTGGCCTGCCCCGCTTCAAGTGTCCTGTCAGAAAGGACCCTCAGTGTAGCAGGAGGTATTGTCACTGAGAAGAGAAGTCGCCTAGGTCAAAAAAGTCTAGATTACCTCACCTTTATTAAGATGAATGAGGGATGGATCCCGAAGGGACTGATAGTGGGCGATACATTCGACTAAAAAAGGCCTGATGAGGGGGACTACTTAACACACCACTCCTATCTGGTGGCACATTAGATTGCACGCGCAGTTCCCCAAATTTGAAGTAGGAGGACCAACTAAGCATCTTTTTCCATCTCCCGCTTCCTAAAATTTATGCCTTATATACACATCCCCTGATAGGGGACGTAACAGGGATTAAACTGATAAGAATAGTACTACTTAACACACCACTCCTATCTGGTGGCACATTAGATTGCACGCGCAGTGCCCCAAATTTGAAGTAGGAGGACCGACCAAGCATCTTTTTCCATCTCCCGCTTCCTAAAATCGATGCCTTATATACACGTCCCCTGATAGGGGACGTAACAGGGATTAAACTGATAAGAATAGTACTACTTAACACACTACTCCTTTCTGGTGGCACGTTAGATTGCACGCGCAGTGCCCCAAATTTGAAGTAGGAGGACCGACCAAGCATCTTTTTCCATCTCTCACTTCCTGGGTGCAGGAAGAGAGACCTTCAATGACATCAGTGAGGACAAGGAACGGGACATGGCTAGCTTGGTATCCAACCTTGTGCAAATGGGGAGTTTGCGGTTGTGCAAATGGACTGTTTGCGGTTGTTTGCGGTGCGTTAAACGGGGAGTTTGGTCTGTCACTGTGAAGCGGGTGTAACCCTTACACTACCTGATCGATACAACATCATACCTGATGTTTTAAAGCACGTTATTCCAAACAATTTAGGAATGTTAGGTGATTTCTGCCCTTTATGGATTAAAACCAGACTCTGCATCAACTATGTAATTTTCCATGGGAGTTTTGCCATGGATCCCCCTTCGGCATGCCACAGTCCAGGTGTTAGTCCCCTTGAAACAACTTTTCCATCACTATTGTGGCCAGAAAGAGTCCCTGTGGGTTTTAAAATTTGCCTGCCCTTTGAAGTCTATGACGGTTCGCCCGTTTGCGAACATTTGCGGAAGTTCGCGTTCGCCGTTCGCGAACCGAAAATTTTATGTTCGCGACATCACTATAATTATGTCATACATTATTTTAAAGCATACAGAGCAAAAAGAGTTTTAACTGTTTCATATCCTTTCAGTCAGCAATAAACCTTATCTAAGCATAAAATACATATGGACAAGAAAAGTTAACTATTTCATTTTCTTACACAGGGGGGGGGGGCGTGAGGGCCCCTTGCTGTGTGCAGGCTGGCTGGGGAGCTTGTTGAACTCCCCAGCTGAGCAATTACTTGCATTACTTACAGCATCGCGGGTGGGCCGCCTCGGTACATGACTGATTTGCCCGAGTGCTCAGTCCGCCCTCAGTTCTCCCCTGGTGGTAACAAAAAGTGTCACTATTTCCCAGTAGTCTGATCAGATTATAACAACATACCACAATTGTGATATTTTCCCAAACACCAGAAGTAATGACGCTTTCCCGTGCCTTCAAGGGCACCTGGGCTTCAAGAATAAGCCATTGCTACTAGTCTAACGAAATAGTGTGTGAGCAAGGAAAAATAAGAATACAATTGCAGCACTGTTAAAGAGTCTCTGTACTGTGCCTTCGAGTGCACCTCAGCTGTTAATGCAAGCCTAATCTATCTAAAATAGTAGTAGTGCCGCAATCGATGATATACCTGGACAAATGAATCATAGCAGAAGGAGGATCCTACCTTCTTTAAGAATTTTAATGGCATCAATATGATGTGTTGCCGGATACGGCCGTATATGGGTGTCCAAAGGTTTGGCGGCTCTTCACAATTGTGGTATGTTGTTATAATCTGATCAGACTGCTATCCGTTTAATTTATAATTATAACTGATAGAGCGTTCCACAACATACAAAAACTTGGCTTAATTTAATATAAAATAGCTAAATGTTATTTTAAAAAAACATTAGGGCACCCATTTAACTGCCTTATCCCAAACTGCATTCTGCTGATGATCTCAGCAGTTCTAAGACTTCTCCCTAGGGTGGAATCACACAATCCTCCATTAAGAGAAATAGTGCATACTATGTCTTTCAGTAGGTGGCAGATGATAGGCTGAGAGCATCTGCTGGTCCTATCGATCTATTATCTGCCACCTGGCAAATCCTACTAATGCTGGGAGGAAGGAAGTGAGGAAGCAGATGTTTCAAGTACCAATGGAACCAATTTAAGGGTTAAATTGAGTTAATCTCTGAACATGGGATGACATCCATATACTCCTGTCCCCGTAACCACCTCAATTAGCTAAGTTTTTAAAGGGGGTGGGATTGTTCCTTTAAGAAGTGGAAATTGGAATCTTGCACATTCTGTTGCTGTTAAAAAAAACTATAGTCCCTAAAATAACAATAGTATTTTGTTATCCAATCCCACACCCCTTTGTCCACACCTTTTTGCTATAAAAAAAGTAAAATTAGAGCAGACACTCTGCTGCTGCAGTCAAATAAAGTACAAATGAGGTATGAATTGTTTTTTCTATATAAACTCAACAATCCCCAGTGCTACCGATCACCCACTGGAGCACAAAAACAGATAGACTAAATGTGAGCTTAACTTCTGTGACTGGGAAAATATTTGAAGGGCTATTAAGGGATAATATTCAGTAATTCATTGGGAAGAACTTTGTTATTAGCAATAATCAGCGTGGTTTTATGAAACATCGGTCATGTCAAACTAACCTAATTGAATTCTACAAAGACATAAGTAGAAGTATATATTAAGGTGTTGCAGTGGATGCGATCTACTTGGATTTTGCCAAGGCATTTGATACGTTTCCTCACAATAGGTTAGTCTTCAAACTAAAAGAAATTGGTGTAGATGAATATTCTTGTTCTTGGGTAGAACATTGGTTTAAGGATAGAGTACAACGAGCTGTGGTAAAAAAAAATTTAGGCTGGTCAAAAGTGGTAAGTGGTGTCCCTCAGGGTTCTGTTTTGGGACCTCTTCTATTTAACATATTTATAAATGATCTTGAAATAGGCATTGAAAACCATGTATCCGTGTTTGCAGATGACACAAAACTTTGTAAAGTAAAAAAAAAAGTGAGCAGAGGGATTTAGATAGATTGGGGGACTGGGCACTAAAATGGTAGATGAAATTTAGAGGTCTATGTCCATTTCTTACTTGTATGGTCAATGAACTGAAGGAAAGAAAAGAAGGTTATTAAAATCGAAGTGCATTCTATACAGGATATAACCTTAATTAAGCAATTTTGTGGTTTTAAATGTGATAACAAATTTAGGGGCATATAAAGTTTAAGCTATTTTTTGTTCAGATTCAGTTTTATGCTTATGTAATCCTTCCTTTTTTATGGACTACCCTGCATAATTTAGTCCACATAGGCTAAATTATGAGAATATATATAACAGAGGAATCACAGGTACAATAATCTTTTGTGTTATAACTACTGTCAATGTCTGGGTGACTACTATTAACTCAGAGCAGCATTTCTGTTTAGGGTTGGTAAATAATCAAATAGTTAATCTGAGGCTGAAATCATGCACTGTGCAAATGTTACTGCGGCTTCAGTCTCGCTAGCATCTCAGCATAATACTAACTGCATCACATCCCCTTCCTGCTACCCTCACTACATCTACCACTTTCTCAGTCCTACGCTATACTCAAAAGCCAGATTTTGCCTGCTAACAAGAAAGGAGAGAGAAAGAGAAATACAAGTGAGTCCTGATTAAAGATATCATTTTAATTATTAGGAAAGAGGGGTTGAGAGCTCAGGGGCTTGAAAATTGTTACTGATAGACTGGATTGAGAGACGGAAGAGAAAGACAATACATAATGTATGTGGATGTTTAACAAAGATGCAACCTGCAAGTGCTCTGAAACAATATGAGCTGAAAAGTGAAGGTTTGTCTTTAATTTATTTCATGCAGAATTCAAATTGTTCATTTATGATTCTGGAGATTGAACAAATTGCCTTGAGTTCATAGGACCTTGCATTTGTCCAAAAACAAATGCACAAGTCTAGTATGTATTAAAGTGATCTGAAAATGCTGGTTTTCTTTACAGTCAAAGCTGCAAGTTTTTACAGAGAGTTCCATTTCAGACGGCCACCAAATTTACAGTGGTCGGAAGAAGAGAAGTGAAGCACAACACTTTTCTGGTTGAAATAGTGGAGGAAACATTTATAACTCATTTGCATCACTAACAAAAATGGTGTATACCGTTTTATACTGTCAAAAGTGATGGTTGAATTAAACTGACAGATGAAAAATTCCAAGAGATTTAGTAAACTGTGCTAAACATTTGCCAAAAATGAGACTAAAAACATCAGTGACAGAGTGACACTATTTTAGTATTTTAACAGGTTCCATTTTTTTAATTTCTGAAAAACATTAGGAAAATGAACAGAAAAGACAAGAAAGTGTAAAATATACAGCATATCCACATATGGGAAGGAGAGTGTAGGGATTGAGATAGGCATGTATGTTTCTAGAGAGAGTGCAGTAATGTAGACCAAGTGCAAATTATCCAAAAATAGTAGTACCTTAGCCAAGAAAATATGTATGGTCAGTTGGCAAACAACTGCCTGTTCACTTGCACTTGTTAACTTGGTGTGCATGTGCACCATGCTAATACATCTATTTTGGCAATAAGCCCTTCATCCCTAATATGACACCACTGATGTGAGATTCATCGCTAACACAACCCTTAAAGCAGCCACCCCATATAATATACCAATTTCATGGAGACAGAAGTTGAGCAGTAAGGTTTTTTTCTCTGTTTTTCTGGGATGCATTATGCCAAACAAGTAGCCCAGGATGAAAGGACAAAGTTCTAAACCTCAGACTGACCCACCGTATTCAGAACACTTGGGTGACATGAATCTTTGCGTTTATAGCACATATATCCTAAATTAAGATTATTGTTTAAAAACTTTGTTATGCAGGGGTGACTCAAGACTTTGAGAGGCGTTAGATGAAACTCAAACAAGAGGCCCTTACTAACACCATTAGTAAAAAAAAAAAAAAAAAAAAAAGGGTTTTCCTTGTGTGTATAAGGAGCTGTAGATATATTTATTGGCAGGCATGCAGTGTTGGATACAGAGAGGTAGTCTCGGTATTCATCTTTAGAGGCTTGCATTGTCGTGGCTCCCTATGCCTCGGCATTGTGAGCTCTCTGAGCAAAATAAACACATTTATTTTGCAATTACGCTTATCGCTTATACACGATTGCTGGGTATGGTTGTATAGCCTGGCAGTCATGTATACATAAGTGCCAGTGTGAAGAGGTTATTGGAAAAAAAAATGTAACTTTTGGTTGGGCTTTTAAAAAAAAATACATAATAATTTACCAAATAATAAATTTACAGATAAGAAAACAATGTCATAGACCTTTTCCCCACATATTCTTTTTTTTTGTAAATATCTTTTTATTCGTATTTTGGGGTTGCATGTAGTTTCATGAAACGTAAATAACAGTGTGGACACGCAGGTCCAGGTATCAGGATATCAAGATTCAACAATGTTGGACTCGCAGGTCCAGTCTGTAAAGAGAATAAAAAATATGCAACGTATATATATGCTGGGGGTACACATTACCCCTATCAACTATACTTATTTCTACATTAGTGGACTCGCAGGTCCCTTTAGTTTGCCTGGGAACAGGGCTGAGCGTGTCTCCGGCTTCCCCTTGCATGTGCCGTGATTATGGTTTTGGCCGACTCTGGGGTTTCAGGGGTGTGTAGCCGGGGTCTCCCGGTTCATGGGTGGGAGCCCTTCTCTTCGTGGTATGAGGGAGAGGGGGTCGAGGGGGTTCTGTTCGTCGGGCTCGGCTGATGACTAAAGGTATCTCGGGATGTCGTCCCTGACTTACTTCTTCAGTCAGTCCCCCTTCCCCATTATCTCTCTGCTATGTGGGCTTAGTGTATCTCTTCGGTGTGTCCGCCTCCCCCTATACCGATTTGGTACATAGCACTTTTCCCCACTTGGTAGTCAACCACTGCCTGGAGAGCCTGATTTCTTATGCTTGTCCCTGTCTGGCCTTGCAATCTAGCATATTTCTTTTACTTAGTTAGTGCACGCATCCTCGCTCCCCGGTTCCCGGGAGGGGGAGGGGGGGGGGGGGGAGGAGGGGGGCAGGGGGGTCAGGTATGTAGGAGGAGGGAGGGGGGGGGTCGTGTCTCCAGGTGTGTGTCGGAAGTGTCGTCCGTGTCTATGACTGTTAGCGTATCAAGTCTTGGAAGTCTGGTTTACCGGTCGTTAGGATCCAATGGGTCCAGATGGTCTGGTACGTTTGTGATTTCCCCTCTGCCTGTAGGGTGAGCTCCTCAAGCGTTCTGAGTTCCTCCATACGTTGGAACCAGTGTGCCATCGGGGGAGCGTGTTGTTTTTTCCAGAATACTGGAATCAGGCTTTTAGCCACATTGAGGATTCTGACCGTAAGGGATTTCTTGTATACGGATGCTTTGGTTTTGGTGTGGTGTAGGAGGAGTGCTGCAGGGTCCTTCGGTGGTGGGGTGTCTGTAAATCTCTGAATGATTTTGTGTATGTGTTCCCAATAGGGTTGGATAATTGGACATTCCCACCAGATGTGGATGTAGGTTCCTGTGTGGCTTGTGCACCTCCAGCATGTATCGTCTGTTGTGGGGTCGTAAGTGTGTGTTTGGAGCGGGGTGCGGTACCATAGGCTCAATGTTTTGTAGGCTGTCTCCTGTGTCCCGCTCGACGGAGAGCAGTGGAGTGTGAGTGTGCAAATCTTGTCCCATTGGGCTGTTGTGAATGTGGTGTTAAGTGCTGCTTCCCATTTTCCCATGAAACTTGGGGGTGGCCTTCTCCTCAGTTGCATAAGCATACCATAGAGAACGGAGATGCCCTTCGCTAGGGGATCTGGGTCCATGCAGATGTCTTCGAATTCCGTCAATGATCTGGTGGCGTTATGTGTATGGAATAGTGTGTGCGTGAACATGTGTAGTTGGCGGTACCTAAACTGTAACATGAATGAGTTATGTGCATTCCCTGTCATTGCTTCGAGGGTTTTAAGTTGTCCACTGGTGGTCGCGTGGTGGAGTCTCGGAGTCTCCTGTGTCAAGAGTCTAGTTAGCGTCTTTGGTTCCATCCCCGGAGGGAAGTTCTCATTGTGGGTCAGTGGAAGTAGTGGGGATGGAGTGGTGGTGAGTGTTAGTGGGATGGCTATTCTGTGCCAGACTTGCATTGTGGCCTTAATTAGGGGGTGTGGAGCCGCCAGTCGTCTGCCCTGTGGGTGGTCTAGCCAGGGGAGGATCGAGATGGGTTTGCCTACCTGTGCCGATTCTATGTCTTTCCAGGGTTTGGGTACACCTGTTTTGGTCCATTCCACTACTCGTTGAATATGCGAGGCATAAAAGTATCTTTTAAAGTCAGGGAAGGCTAGCCCCCCCTTCTCTTTCGGTAGCGTAAGTGTGTCATGTTTTATCCTTGCCTTAAGTTTGTGCCAGGCGAATTTAAGGGCCATGGACCTGAGGGAATTAAAAAAGGCTTCCGGGATGGCGCATGGGACCGCCTGGAACAGGTACAGCACCCGTGGCAGGATGTTCATCTTGAGTACCCCTATTCTCCCGAACCATGAGAGCCGCACCTGCTCCCAGTCCCGAAAGTCCTTTCGGAAGATGTCGAGTAGCGGTTGGAAATTAGCTGCGTAGAGCTGGGTGAGATCTCTTGTGATGTTCGTCCCTAAGTATCGCAGGGATGTGCCTGACCACTGGAACGGGAGTTCCCGCTTCAGGGTTGTGGCCGTGTGTGATGGTATTGAGATATTGAGTATGGTAGATTTGGAGTGATTGATCTTGAAATTCGACAGTACCCCGTACGTGTCGAATTCCTGTAGTATTGCTGGCATTGTGGTTTCTGGTTCGGTGACAAAGAATAGCAGGTCATCAGCGTATGCTGCTACTGAGTGTCGTTTCCTCCCTACCACTAGACCTGGTATTAGAGGGTTGTTGCGGATTGAGGTCAAGAATGGTTCCAGGGCTAGTATAAATAGGAGGGGTGAGAGGGGGCAGCCCTGTCTAGTCCCGTTCATTATCGAGAAGGGGTCGGTGAAGGCTCCGTTGACGCATACTCGCGCCGTTGGTGTGGAGTAGATGGCTCTAATCCAGGACATCATGGATGGGCCCATCCCCAGCCGCTCTAGCACTTGGAACATAAAGTCCCATGATATTCTGTCAAAGGCCTTCTCTGCATCTGTTGAGAGCAGAAGAAGGCCCGTGTCACTGATTGTAGCAGCGTGGATCAGGGCCAGTGTCCTGGTCGTATTGTCTCTCGCTTCCCGATGTGGGGTGAAACCTACTTGATCCTCGTGGATCAGGTCCGGGAGGTAGGCCTGCAGTCTCTGCGATAGTACCTTGGTGAAAAGTTTGATATCGCAATTGAGCAGAGATATAGGCCGGTAACTGGCACATAATTCAGGGTCTTTCCCCTCCTTAGGGATTAAACTAATGTTCGCCGCCAGGGACTGCGGCGGAATGTGGATCTCGTCGCGAATCGCGTTGAGGGCTACCAGAAGGCGTGGGAGAAGGAGTTCAGGGAAAGATTTATAGTACCTAATCGGGAGCCCATCCGGGCCTGGGCTCTTGCCCTGTTTGGTTTGTTTAAGGGCCCCTGTTAGTTCTTGAAGTGTGATGGGTTCGTCTAGTTCCGTGCTCGCCTCTTGTGTCAAACTGGTGCCTATACGTGATTGTAGGTAGTGTGTTATGCGGGCTTTCTTTTCTGTTAGTTCCCTCTCTGTCAGGTGTGATTCTAGTGAGTATAGGTCCGCGTAATAGGTCCGTATGGTGTCGGCCATGTCTCGTGGCATGTTCTGGGGGTGACCCTGTTTGTCCCTGATTTTGGGGATGTATGCTGTCGATCTCTTCTTGGCAATCATGCGGGCAAGGAGGGCTCCACATTTGTTTGCGTTAGTATGGAAGAACGCCTTGGAGTGAGTGTATGCTCTATGGTAATTGGTGTTGAGGAGGGAGGAAAGTTCCCTGCGTAGGGCTGTCAGTTGTGCCCCGTCTGATGGAAGGTGGGATTGCTTGTGGGTGTCCTCTAATTTGCGAATGTCATTCAGTAGGGTGGTGAGTCTGGCGGTTTTTGCTCGTTTGAGGGCAGCACCTTTAGCTATAAAATGTCCCCTCATCACGCATTTGTGGGCTTCCCACAGGCAGAAGGGAGTGGTGTCAGGGGTGTCGTTCTCTGCGAAGTATTGTGTCAGTTTTCCCCACATATTCTATAATCCTTTACATGTATGTTATCATATATATGTTTCCCCATGTATTGTATATGTATGTATATATGCATATAATATATATGTTGCTTGCAACTTTACCTTTGCATTGCCCATTGATGATTATAGCCTCCCAGGGTACTGAGGAATAAAGGTAATCATGTTGACAATGCAAAGTAGCATTGTATACAGAGAGGTACATGTTTTTGCAGATACAGTTAACTATATAAAGCGCATGCAGAACATGAGTATACAAGAGGTCTATGTCCATATTCTTACTTGTATGGTCAATGAACTGAAGGAAAGAAAAAAAGGTTATTAAAATCGAAGGATATATAACCTTAATTGACCAATATTGTGGTTATACATTTTTGAAGAAATTTAGGTGCATCTGGAGTTTAAGTTTTTTTGTTGTTGTTCTGATTCTGTTTTATGCTTATATAATCTTTCCTTTTTTTATGGTCTACACTGCATAATTTAGTTCACATAGGCTAAATTATGAGAATATATATAACAGAGGAATCACAGGTATAATAATATTTTGTGTTGTAACTACTGTCAATGTCTGGGTGACTACGATTAACTCAGAGCAGCAAATCTTTTTAGGGTTAGTAAACAATCAAATAGTTAACCCCTTAAGGACACATGACATGTCTGACATGTCAGGATTCCCTTTTATTCCAGAAGTTTGGTCCTTAAGGGGTTTTAATCTGGGGCTGAAATCATGCACTGTGCAAATGTAAATACTGCACATGCATACACACACAAACACACTATTGCACAGAGACACAAATTTTGACTTAAAACAGACATACAGTCACAATGTGTATTTATCTGGCTGTGTGAATTTATGAGTGAGTCTGGCATTGTCTACCTGTGTATGTGTCTGACTGTGAGCATGTGCATGTTTGTGTCTGGTACTGTATGTGTGTAGGGTTGCTTTTATGGTGCTTTGTGTATATGGGGGGCTGCCTGTGGCCTTTGTGCACTTTGTTTATGGCAAGGCAATGTTTTATGACTTTGTGTGCTTGATGATTGTTTTCAGGCATGACTATGACAGGGTGAGTAAAGGGGTAGCTGCAGCGCTGTATTTGCCGCAAGGCAAACAAGGCATTGGGCGTTACTTTCCATGGGGGAAAATAAAATGCAGCCCCTAAAATCTCTTGTTAGACTTAGGGCATGCGGCTAGCTGAGCCCCAGGCGGGCGGCGAGGGAGCGCTGATTTATGAGCTCTCCCTGCTCAGCTCCCTGCTCAGCTCCCTTGCCTCCCATGACGTCACATTCCGGCTCCCGGCATCACTCTGCAGCGCGTCTAGACCTCAACTGACCGCCCACCTGCCTGCCTGCCTTCCTGCCCAAACAGCCCGGCCAGCAGCCCCACTGGACCCCGGGTAAAAAAATCCACCCAGCTATCCTAAAAGAGGCTGGGTGAATTTCAGGTAAAATAAAAAAAAATTATCTGTGAGTTTTGGAGGGGGAGTGTGTGTGTGTGTCTGTCAGTGAGTCTGTGTGCTTATATCTGTCAGTGTGTGTCTGTCAGTGAATGTGTGTATGTCTGTAGTGTGTGTTTGTGAGCGAATGAGTGAGTGTCTGAATGATTGTGTGTGTCTGCTAGTGAATGTTTGTGTCTGTGAGTGTGTGTGTGTGTGTGTGTGTGTATGTCTGTCTGTGTGTGTCTGTGAGGGAGCCTGTGTGTCTGAGTGATTGTGTGTTTCTGTCAGTGTGTGAATGTGTGTGTCTGAGTGTTTGCGTGTGTCTGTCAGTGTGTGTCTGTGAGTGTGTGTGTGTGTGTGTGCCTGTCAGTTTGTGTGTCTCTTTGAGTTGGTGGTTGTCTGTCAGTGAGTGAGTGTGTGTGTGCCTGCATCATTGTGCGTGTCTGTCAGTGTGTGTCTGTGAGTAAGTCAGTGATTGTGTGTGTCTGTCAGATTGTGTCAAATCAGTGAGTGTGTGTGTATGTCAGTGTATCTTAGAGTGTGTGTCTGTCAGTCAAAGTGTGTGCTAGTCTTTACCAGGAAGGAAGAGGTGTGACCTTGACAGGAAGGGGTGTGACAAATGTAAATTAGGGGGTGCCTGAGTTCTTGTCATGCCTAGGGCAGCACAAATCCAAAATACACCACTGGGTAACTGGCAGGGTGAGTGTGAATACATGAGACAGGGTTGGGGGATGAGTGTGATACAATGAGGGGGGGCAAGTGTGGCATGGTTGGTGTTACATGGTAAGGGGAGGTAAGTGTGACAGGAATAAATTGTTAATGTGACAAGGTGAATGTGGCATGGTTGTGGAGGTGAGTATCACAGGGTTGGTCTAAATGTGGCATTGTTGGAGGAGTGAGTGTGATAGGACAAGGACAGATGGCTGTGACAGGGTTAAGGGGGTTAATTGACAGGCTGAGTGTGGCACAGTGAGGGGGTAACTGTGACAGGATTAGAGGTGTTAAGGCAACAGGGTGAGTGTGGCAGGGTTCAGGGTCAGTGTGGCACAATTGGAAGATGGAGTGTGACAGGAAAAGGAGTGGTGAGCGTGACATTGAGAGAAAAGGTGAGTGTGGCAGAGCGAGTCAGTCAATGAGATAGGGTTGGGGGGTGAGTGTGATACAATGAGGGAGGGCAAGTGTGACATGGTTGGAGGAGGGAGTGTTACAGGGTAAATGTTTCTAATAAGTGTGACAGGATTAAATTATCAATGTGACAGGGTGAATGTGGCATAGTTGGGGAGGTGAGTATCCCATGGTTGAGGTGAATGTGGCATGGTTGGAAGAGTAAGTGTGATAGGGCAAGGGAAGATGAATGTGACAGGATTAAGGGGTTTAATTGACAGGCTGAGTGTGGCAGAGTAAGGGGGATGAGTGTGACAGGATTAGAGGTGTTAAGGCGACAGGTGAGTGTGGCAGGGCTCGGGGTGATTTTGGCACGGTTGAAGGATAGTGTGACATGGAGTGTTGAGCATGACAGTGAGAGAAAATGTGAGTGTAACAGGATTAGGGGCAGGGCCGGTGCAAGGATTTTTGCCGCCCTAGGCAAAAGTAAAGTTTGCCTTTGCCGCCCCCCCATGTGACATCACAATGCCCCACCCATATGATCTGCCATGTTAACTAACGCCAGTGCTGCAGTGCTGCCGTGTTTTCATTAAAAGGCCTGCAGGGACAGGCTATAAACACCAGAACCACTACATTAAGCTGCAGTGGTTCTGGGGACTATAGTGTTTCTTTAATGTGAGGTAAATTAGAGATTAGTGCCACGAATAATATACTAGATTGCCTACTTACAACCAGATGAGGATGATGATGGGCTCTAGCTGCAGTCTGGCACCACTGGTCTGGTGTAGAACAGGATCTCTGGAGGCTGTTTGTAACTGTGGTCAGGGCTGCCATCAGGGGGTGACAACCGTGACGGTTGTCACGGGCCCGACGGTCCTGGGGGGGCCCGGACTGCTTTGGCAGTACAGGGCCCCACAATTACTCTCTGCACCTATATATATCGATGATCACTATATATAGGTGCAGCCGCGGGCCCCCCCCCCCCCCCGGCTCCCTAGACTTGCAGAGGGGGCCCAGCGGACTGTAGCTGTACTTTACAGCATTTCCTGCTCTCTAACTCCCGCGAGATGTGCGGCTGTTAGAGCGTTTCCATGGCAACGCACCGCGCGGCGCGCATGACACATCTCGCGGGAGTTAGAGAGCAGGAAATGCTGTAAAGTACAGCTACAGTCCGCTGGGCCCCCTCTGCAAGCCTAGGGAGCCGGGGGGGTAGGGGGGCACAATGGCACCAGACCGGACCACCAGGGATCAAAGAATCTTCCCCCCTCCCTGAACCAGGTAAGAAACAGGGAGGTGGGAATAACTTTACATTTACATGTATCCACTACTAAACACACACACACACTGCATCCACTACACTGACACACACACACACTGCATCCACTACACTGACACACACACACACTGCATCCACTACACTGACACACACACAGCATCCACTACACTGACACACACACACACACTGCATCCATTACACTGACACACACACACACTGCATCCACTACACTGACACACACACTGCATCCACTACACTGACACACACACTGCATCCACTACACTGACACACACACACTGCATCCACTACACTTACACACACACACACACACACACACTACATCCACTACACTGGCACACACACTGCATCCACTACCCTGACACACACACACACTGCATCCACTACACTGACACACACACACACACTGCATCCATTACACTGACACACACACACACTGCATCCACTACACTGACACACACACACACACTGCATCCACTACACCGACACACACACTGCATCTACTACACTGACACACACACACACTGCATCCATTACACTGACACACACACTGCATCCACTACACTGACACACACACTGCATCCACTACACTGACACACACACACTGCATCCACTACATAGACACACACACTGCATCCATTACACTGACACACACACACTGCATCCACAACACTGACACACACACACACACTGCATCCACTACACTGACACACACACTGCATACACTACACTGACACACACACTGCATACACTACACTGACACACACACACTGCATTCATTGCACTGACACACACACTGCATTCATTACACTAACACACACTGCATTAATTGCGGGGGGAGGCTGGCCGGGCGGGGAGGGGAGGGGGGGGGGCAGACCTTGTGCTTTGTCAGGGGCCCCAAAATTTCTGGTGGCGGCCCTGACTGTGGTCACAAAAATCAATGTTCTGGGAGAACGGGAAGCAGCTCCCTTTTTTGGGGGCCCTTTACACAGCTCAGGGTCCACCTTCATGTTCCACCAATGAGTTTGTTCACAGGGGGTGGAGTGTGTAGGGGATGTCCTGATATGTGTGTAAGGAATGCATTGTGTGAATCTATGTTTGTATGTGTAAGGGCTGCAAGGTGTGTTTCTGTGTATGTACGGGATGCAGTGTGTGCGTCTGTAAGGGGTGCATTGAGTGTGTGTAAGGAATGCATTGTGTGTTTCTGTGTGTGTAAGGGTTGCATGAGTGTGTGTGTGTGTGTGTGATGGATGTCAATCTCTTTCTCCCCCACCCTTGTCACTCTCTTTCTCCCCCATCCCTCCCTTGTCACTCTCTTTCTCCCCCCTCCCTGTCACTCTCTTTCTCCCCCTCCCTCCCTTGTCACTCTCTTTCTCCCCCCTCCCTTGTCACTCTCTTTCCCCCTTCTCCCTCCCTCCCTCCCTTGTCACTCTCTTCCCCCTCCCTCCCTTGTCACTCGATTTCCCCCTCCCTCCCTTGTCACTCGATTTCCCCCTCCCTCCCTTGTCACTCGATTTCCCCCTCCCTCCCTTGTCACTCTCTTTCCCCCCTCCCTCCCTTGTCACTCTCTTTCCCCCTCCCTTGTCAATCTCTTCACCCCCCTCCCTTGTCACTCTCTTTCTCCCCCTCCCTCCCTTGTCACTCTCTTTCTCCCCCCTCCCTCCCCACTCTCTTTCTCCCCCCTCCCTCCCCACTCTCTTTCTCCCCCTCCCTCCCTTGTCACTCACTTTCTCCCCCCTCCCTCCCTTGTCACTCTCTTTCTCCCCCCTCCCTCCCTCCCTCCCCACTCTCTTTCTGCCCCTACCCACTCTTTTTCTCCCCCCTCCCTCCCTCCCTCCCCACTCTCTTTCTCCCCCCTCCCTCCCTCCCTCCCCACTCTCTTTCTCCCCCCTCCCTCCTCCCTACTCTCTTTCTCCCCATCCCTCCTCCCCACTCTCTTTCTTCCCCCTCCTCCCCACTCTCTTTCTCCCCCCACCTCTATTGTAGCGTGGCCGAGCTCTGTATGGTCCACGGGTACAGGGAGCTTTTGTTTCCTGTACCCGGCCGGACTAACAGGAAGTGCACACTCAGTGTGCACTTCCTGTTAGTCCGTTCGAATACAGGAGACAGATGCTCCCTGTACCCACGGACCATACAGCGCTCGGCCACGCTACAGTGAGGGAGTGACAGGAGGGAGCGCTGAGCGCTTCCCTCCTGTCAGCCCCTCTCCTCATGCTGCGCCCGGGCGGTGCACCCTCATGGATGCACCAGCCAGGGCAAAGCTGCAGCTGCATGAGGCTCTCTGCAGAGCGCTCGGGCCGCTGCAGCATGAGGGGGGCCGGCGCTCCTGCCGGCGCCCCTTCCCAAGGGACGCCCTAGGCGGCTGCCTAGTCCGCCTAATAGGTAGCGCCGGCACTGATTAGGGGGGTTAATGTGATAGGGTGAGTGTGGCAGAGCAAGGAAAGGTGAGTGTGGTTTGGTTGGAGGGGGTGAGCATGACAGGATCAGGAGGGGTTAATGTGTGTGTGGCAGGGTTAACGGGGTGGAAGTGTGTGTGGGAGGGTGACAGTGTGTGGGAGAGTGGTGACAGTGTGTGTGGGGGTGGTGACAGTGTTGTGGAGGTGTTGACAGTGTGGGTGGAGGGAGTTAATGGTGTGTTAGCGCAAGGTCTTAGGCGGTAGCCTAAATCACCTAATTAGAGAGCCGCCTCTGGTGTTTTGTTCAAAACAATTCTTTTTATGCAAAGTTTCTTTGGGTTTCCTTGTGAGGAAAATATATTAAAGGGACACTATAGTCACCTGAACAACTTTAGCTTAATGAAGCAGTTGTGGTGTATAGAACATACCCCTGCAGCCTTACTGCTCAATCCTCTGTCATTGAGGAGTTAAATCCCTTTGTTTATGAACCCTAGTAACACCTCCCTGCATGTGACTTGCACAGCCTTCCATAAACACTTCCTGTATAGAGAGCCCTATTTAGGCTTTCTTTATTGCAAGTTCTGTTTATTTATGATTTTCTTATCCCCTGCTATGTTAATAGCTTGCTAGACCCTGCAAGAGCCTCCTGTATGTTCAATTTAGAGATTGAGATAAAATTATTTAAGGTAAATTACATCTGTTTGAAAGTGAAACCATTTTTTTTTCATGCAGGCTCTGTCAATCATAGCCAGGGGAGGTGTGGCTAGGGCTGCATAAACAGAAGCAAAGTGATTTAACTCCTAAATGATCTATACACTAAAACTGCTGTATTTAGCTAAAGTAATTTAGGTGACTATAGTGTTCCTTTAATAGCTACACCTTTTCAGGTTATTTTACTTATAACAATGTTTCATCTTTACCACCACTTTCTAATGCATAATACAAATAATTACAAATACAGAAAAAAAAATAATGAAAAGTTGGATCCTGTCCAGAAATAGTATAAGTCCTTGTCATTGTAGGTTTAAATATACCATAACAGTATTTTTTTTTTCACTGCATGTCTATGCAGAGGCAAGTATAATGCTTTCTTTCTAAACTCTAAACCAAAAAAAGATTTCTGATAATGCTATATAGACTTGCTCCAGGAAGCCCTACCAACTAGCTGCTTACTTCTTCTTACAGGATGTGGTTTCTTTAGCTGAGCGAAACAGAGAGATTAGTTTGCATATGCACAGTATATGGTACAAAGATATATATATATATATATATATATATATATAGATAGATAGATAGATAGATATAGAGATATATAGATGGATAGATAATTTAGTTACAGTTTATTATCACACATTGCATAAGCCTGCCATGAAAAAAATCTCAAAAACTACATAAACGGGGACTTCATCCGTAAAATTTATTCAAATGCACAAATATCCTGTATGCAGTTTGAGGACCTAATCAATGTATGTTACATAGTTGCATATGTCCTTGTCTGCCCGTGATTAGTGGGAGTTACATGACCAAGCAGCACCTCTCACCATTTTAATAATGCACCTGACATAGCTGCCTCATGGCACTGTAACATCTATGAAAAATGCATTTTCTGTAAAACCTTCCCTTGACCTCTATACATTATGTTACACTATATACCAGAGCTTTCCAAACGTTTCATGTTGGTGACACACTGTTCAGAAATTCATTTTGCGGCAGGTTGCCGCGGGTGTTTTATTTCTTGAACACATCAATTCAGTTCACCAAAAGTGACCGGGACTCAGCGGTTTCGACCTGATTCTACATACTGTGCATGTGCAGTATACATGTATAATTCCTCGACTGTCTCTCTAACACTCTGGCCCTTGTTCACAATATAGTAATATAACATACTCAGCCCAAGTTGGCTTGTCTCACCGTATTTACTGTTGCTGGCTGACTGCTGTGGCTGGCAGGCTGGCTGCTGTGGTTGGTTGGCAGGCAGGCTGTCTGTGACTGGCAGACTGGTGTGGCTGGTTGGCAGGCCTCTCTTTCCCCCCATCCACTTTTTGTGCCTGTTTCTCCCCCAACCAATTTGTGTGTCTCTTTTTCCCTTTCCCCTCTGCATGTTTTTTTTCCCATTCTCCTCTGTGTGTATCTTTGTAGCCTCCCCCTCAGCCCCTCTGTGTATCTCTGTGTGCCTCTTCAGCCCATCTGTGTGTCTCTTTGTGCCCCCTCAGTCCCTCTGTTTGCCTTTGTGCCCTCTCCCCTTTTGTGCTCTTCTTCAGTCCTCCCTTTTCTACTGTGTTCTTCTTCAGTTCCCCCTCCCCTTCTATGTCCTTCTAAAGCCTCCCACTTCTGTGCCCTTCTTCTGTCCCCACTGTGCCCTTCTTTAGTTCCCTTCTATCCTATTGTGCCCTTCTTTATCCCCTCCTGTGCCATTATTCTGTGCCTTACTACCCTCCTGTGCCCTTCTTTGTCCCCTGCCCTGTGCCTGCTCAGCCTCATTCCATGTAGAAGTACCGAGCAGGCAGATCATGGTTGAGGAGCTTCCGTTTCTCCGACTTGGTGTGACAGGAAGCAGTTCTGTGCTCTTACTGTGAGCTCTTTCTGTCAGACCGGGAAGGGTAACAGAAACTCCTCTACCGCGGTCCACCTGCTACATGGAGTGACCAGCAGAAGGCAAGTGCTGTGCAATGCACTCCCCTTCTTGTCGGACACTACACTGACACACACACACTGCATACACTACACTGATACACACATTGCATACACTACACTGACACACACACACTGCATTCATTGCACTGACACACACACTGCATTCATTACACTAACACACACTGCATTCATTGCGGGGGGAGTTTTTCCATTTAGATTTAGACCTGGATTTAATATTAAACTTGTAAAATTATTTAATTTTGCATATATTGCAATATTTGAAATGTTGGATATTTTTTTATAGATTTTTATATTGTTTTACACATTTTTAAAAATTTTACTATATTAAAATAAAACCCAATTTTTTAAAAAGTTTATCCAAAAATATGAAATGGAAGTCTTAATTTAAGAAAATGCAGAATTTAGTTAATAACCCAGTGTCTCGCTTCTTCCTTTCCTCATGGCCTCTCCTTTTGTCCCTCCCATAGTGTGTGTGCAGGGTCGGACTGGCCCACCAGGATACCAAGAAATTTCCCGGTGGGCCACGGTACCTGGGGCTGGGCTGACAGCCCTATCCATAACTGGTCAGGCTTCTGTAATCCCGGCCGGCCATGTGTGAGATGTGCGGCCGCACAGGGCCCCATGGGAGCAGGGGGAGCCAGGCGGCAGGCACAGCTCACACATGGCCGGCCCGGATTATTTAAAAAATTAATAATTTCCGGCGGGGGAGGAGCTTGGCGTGCGGCAGGGGTGGAGCTTAGTGTGCAGTGGGGACAGAGCTTACTGTGCGGCAGGGACCCTGGTAACTGCAGCATAGGAAGCAGGAAGGAGTACCTGCTTCCTCAACAACCAGTCTCCAGGAGCTCCAATGGATGTGGAGGTAAGAAGCAGGTCAGTGTGTGTGTGACTGCCTGTGTGTGTGTGACTATCTGCCTGTGTGTGTGTGTGTGTGTGTGTGTGTGACTGTCTGCCTGCCTGTGTGTGTGAGACTCTGTGTGTGTGTGTGACTGTGTGTGTGTGTGTGTGTGTGTGTGTGTGTGTGTGACTGCCTGCCTGTGTGTGTGAGACTGTGTGTGTGTGTGACTGTCTGCCTGTGTGCATGTGTGTGTGTGTGTGTGTGTGTGACTGTCTGCCTGTGTGCATGTGTGTGTGTGTGTGTGTGTGCCTGACTGTGTGTGTAAGACTCTGTGTGTGTTTGTGTGACTGTCTGCCTGTGTGTGTGTGACTGTCTGCCTGTGTGTGTGTGCGTGTGTGACTGCCTGTGTGTGTGTGACTGTCTGCGTGTGTGTGTGTGTGACTGTCTGCCTGTGTGTGTGGCTGTCTGCCTGTGTGTGTGTGTGTGGCTGTCTGCCTGTGTGTGTGGCTGTCTGCCTGTGTGTGTGTGTGGCTGTCTGCCTGTGTGTGTGTGTGACTGCCTGCTGTGTGTGTGAGACTGTCTGTCTGCCTGTGTGTATGTGTCTGCCTGTGTGTGGCTGTCTGCCTGTGTGTGTGACTGTCTGCCTGTGTGTGTGTGTGTGTGTGTGGATGTCTGCCTCTGTGTGTGTGGATGTCTTTGTGTCTGCGCATCTGCTAGTGAGGGAGCTTCTGTGTGTGTGCGTCTGCTAGTGTGTTTGTGTTTGTGTGTGTGCATGTTAGTGAGTGAGCTTGTATGTGTGTTTGTGAGCTTGTCTGTAGGGATCATGTGTGTGTGTGTGTGTGTTAGTGAGCTTGTCTGTAGGGAGCTGGGTGTGTCTGAGCCTGTCTGTGGTGAGCATGTGTGTGCAGTGAGCTTGTCTGTAGTGAATCTGTGTGTTAGTGAGCTCTTCTGTAGGGAGCATGTGTGTGTCAATGGGCTTGTCTGTAGGGAGAGTGTGTGCGCATCAGTGAGCTTGTCTGTAGTGAGCGTGTGTGTGTGACAGTGAGCTTGTCTGTAGTAAGCTTGTGTGTGTATCAGAGTTTGTCTGTACTAAATTTGTGTGTGTACCAGTAACCTTGTCTGTGTGTGTCATTGAGATTGTCTGTCAATGAGCCTATTTGTGTGGATCAGTAAGATTGTCTGTGTCTGCATGTGAGTATGCTTTACTGTATAATTTAATTACCCTGAAAGGACTAATATTGTGAATTAGAAAGATAAATATACCAATAATATATATATACACACACACACACTACATAGCAAATTACTTATGGGGCTGGCATAGATTTTTTTCCAGGGCTGCTTCATATCCCCAGTCCGGCCCTGTGTGTGTGGTGACTGTATGTAATGTGTGTGTTTGTGTCCATGCCAGCTGTGTGTAATGTGTGTGTGTTCATGCTTGCTGTGTGTAATATGTGTATCTTGTGTGCAATGGGTGTGTGAATGTATGTGTGTGATGTTTGCTGGCTGTGTGTAATGTGTATGTGCTGTGTTTTGTTTCCTCCCTTCTACATATAGCTTTCTGTAGGGGTAGGGTATGTGGTCCATTGGGAGAGTTGTGATCTACTGGTGGAGATGATGGTCTGCACCGCAGGCGGGTGCAGTCCCCAGTAATCACAATTTGAGTCATGGTGCATGCTGGGAATTCTAGCAGCTGTGCTCTGACTCACTAAAAGTACAAGGGAGTGGTTACAGTGGTCCGCTGGAGGTGGAGACCACACAAGCTCCCTGTCCTGAACCCTGTCTTCCTCTGAACCCCTATGGGCAGCCCTGACAATTGCCAATGTGCTAACAGGCTAAAAAAAAAAGCTGTTACATGTCAGTAACATGAGTGGAACTAAACTTACGAAAAGAGAAAACAAAATAACACTTGCAGTAACTTTATTTTCTTGGGTATTATCCATGGTAGCATACACCAATGGTTTAGTTCTGCCCCTTAAGGCTGATTGGACAAGAAATAAAGAAAATCCTTAAAAGGAGGCACTGGTCATGTGGTCACCAGTCAGTAACAAGCTCTGAAGGCTGGAAAGACAATAGGAAGGTTATGAGATGCTGCCATTATTAATAGCCAGGAAAATAAATGATGAGTAAATTTCATTTTTATTAGCTTATTATGGCAACATATATAAATGGGGACCCCTAAGCTTTACAGGAGGAAAATAGAGCATTAAATGCATTCAAAATTACTTTATCCATTAATAAATAATATTAATACATAGTGAGATCCAAACTGGACCGACCGTAAGACTGAAGATCCAAACCGAGCCTCAATAGCTGCTTTGACATGCAGCTTGTATTGTTGCAAATGTTATGTGGGAAAGCAAAAGTCCACCAAGTTAAACCTTTAAACCCCATTCATGTATGCTATTAATCTAAAAGAAAGCAAATAACCCCAACTGTAGCTATTTCCAAATATGCCACAAAAAGGAAAAAAAAGTAATTCTCGTCTCCATAATGGCAATCACATTTCTCCGTGGATCAACAGCCTGTCCATATACATATTAGTTATAGCCCAAAATAATCCAAGCCTTTCTTTTCTTAAAAAAAATCTATATAATCTGTTTAGATAACCTCTTTAAGTAGAATTTTTCTTACTATAAAGAACCCCTTTATCTGCTGTGAGTGCAAAGGCCTTGTTCCAGTTTCAATGGGTGATCCAGTCTCAATGGGTGACCTCGCCTGTTGTATGGTGGGTTGTACTGACTGTGTATGTATTTGTATAGTGCTACCATAGCCACTCTAAGGTGCCTTTTAAAAACTTGTAACTTGCCTTTGCACTTTTTCATGTTCTACAATATTCTTCTTTAAAACCAATGCCCCAAATTAGACGGCATATTTAACCCCTTAAGGACACATGACATGTGTGACATGTCATGATTCCCTTTTATTTCAGAAGTTTGGTCCTTAAGGGGTTAAAACCCCTTCAGTGACTTACCTTAATCCAGCACCGGGCTCCATCGGCGCTGGTGACCTCTCCTCCCCCGCCGACGTCAGCTCCCGAGTGGACAGACACTAGAGGCTGGATTAACCCTGCTGAAAACTTCTATGTTTACATCTGAAGGGTTAAAACCTGGGGGACCTAGCACCCAGACCACTTCATTGAGCTGAAGTGGTCTGGGTGACTATAGTGTCCCTTTAACCCCTTAAGGACCAAACTTCTGGAATAAAAGGGAATCATGACATGTCACACATGTCATGTGTCCTTAAGGGGTTAAAGTGGTGTCTTACCATTGATTTATAAAGAGGCAAAATTATATTTTGGTCGCATGACTCAATATCCCTTTTTAAACATGAAAACACCTTACCAGACTTTGCAATGGCAGACTGGCATTGCATTCTGTTGCCTAGTTTATCTATAATCGTTCCCAATTCCTTTCATGTAATGTTATTCTCATTTATTCCCATTTTAATGTATAAGTGGCTTGTGGGTTCCTTATTCAAAATGAATGGCTTTGCATTTATTTGTATTGAATCTCATCTGCCAGTTTTCTGCCCAGTCTCCTAATATATCCAAATCCCTCTGTAGAGTTGTATCATGTTCAAACTCTCACTAAACTGAAAATGCAAAGTGAATTTAAAGAGAATTTCTAATTGAAGGTAAAAATAGTCTAACTAGAAAAATTATCTTAGCTGTGCTTTCATTTTGGCTACTGTGGCCTTAAAATTTTAATTTACTTTAGTAAATAACTATGTATATTAGCTTACCTTCTTTTGTGACATCTGCAAGCACCGACACATGCATTTTAATGCCTACTTAAAGATCATTTATAAACAGATTAAAGATAAGTGGATCTAGGACAGAATCCTAAGGGCACTCAACCTACCACTTACTACAATTTGAAACATTTCTATTTATAACTACTCTCTTCTTTCTATCTTTAAACCAACTGATTTCAACTTTAAAAGTTTTGTGTAGAAAAATCCTGTAGCAAAATCCAAGTAAATCACATCCACTGTAACACTCCAATCAACATTTGTATTACTTCTTTATAAAACACCATTAAGTTAGTTTGGCATGACCATATTATAACCTTACTGATAATTGCTAATGATATTGCTGTTCAAAATTAATTCTTGAATTTTATCCCTTAGCTAAGATCCAGGGGGGGGGGGGAACAGAGCAATTGCCCCCCCCCCCCCCCCCCACATCCCCTCCGCAAGACTGCCCTGCAATGTGCCTTCACGGACCAGAGATCTACCTCCCCGGACCGTAGGCACCGTGCTGGCAGCCGGCAGGGGAGGGAGGACCCGGAAGCTCAGCCTGCAGCTCCATCGGGTCCTACTCTCACGAGCACGGAGCGTTGCCGCGAGATTGAACTCTAGCCTTGGAGCCAGGTCCATCTAGGGTTAACCCTGCAGCTGTAAACATAGCAGTTTCAGAGAAACTGCTATATTTACATTAGGGTTAATCCAGCCTCTAGGGGCTGTCTCATTGACAGCCGCTAGAGGCGCTTCCGCACTTCTCACTGTGAAAATCACAGTGAGAAGAGGCTGGACGTTCATTGGAAAGCATTGAGTAATGCTTTCCTATGGACTGATTGAATGTGCGTGCGGCTCTTGCACTCCTGGCACACTAACCACTACACAGAGCTGTAGTGGTTATTGTGCATGGATTATTTCCCGAGATTAGGCTCTGGATCCGCCACTGTAGCAACCCATCATATAATTTCCCAACCACAGATGGTAAGCTCGGAGTTCTGTAGTTTCTGGGTTGAGCTTTTGAACACTTTTTAAATATAGGTAAATATAGGCACTTGCTTTTCTGCAATCCTTTGCTACCTCTGATAATCCCTGAAAGAAGAAGAAAAGAATCCTGAAAGAGTTTTTAAACAGTGTTATGTTAATTTCTACACCAAGCTCCTCTGTGAGTGAATACCACCTGGTCCTGTGGTTTTGTTTCCATTAACATTATTTAATTGTTGTAGCACTTTGTGGCGAAACCAACCTCGCCACTGTGAACTGGAGAAGCCTGGTTGCTAGCCTCCTGCCCTTGGACTATGGCCCTGCAGGTTAAACAGTTTATATTCCCTGCATTAAGGCTTATTCGTGCCTTTCTGCCGGGGTATTCGGTAGATTCCAGCTACCGAACAAACTGGCGAACGATGGACCACCTGGGAGCTGGAGTGTGCCGCCAATTGACCGCCCAGAAGCTGCGGTTAACCGCAGCTTAATTGACAAACGCTGGGTGGCCTTTGTTCGTTTGTCGAACACGTGGCGGCAGCCATCTTACGAGTCCCGAACGGCCAGCGGTGTTCAGAGCTAAAACTATAGAACTAAAAACGGACACTTATTTGCGCGAACACCGCTGAGCCATCCGCCCCCTGGTTCCTATTTGTGCCCTTAGGGTCGAACACCGGTTCATTCGGTATTTTGGAATATGTGAATATGTTACCCCAGATAGCTAAGCCATGGAGCCCATTCGTGTAACGAAAGACTATGTGAAAGACTTTGGCTCCATGGCGATTGAACTGTATGTATATGATCTGAGCGCCATTCAGTAATAATGTGCGCTCAGATCCAAGCTATCTGGGGATATGTAGAATGTATATATTTTATGTTCTAAATGTATCAATAGGTAATTTTATGTATTTTACTGTCTTTTTGTCTGCCATGTGTGTAATGGAGTTTGCCTCTGTCCTAGGAGATAATTGGATTTCTTCCCCAATTATCTCCAGGCCAGAGAGGAGGGATTCGGAGGCATTGTGGGAGGTAACTCCTGTGTGATTGGTGTATTATGTAATTGTTGTAAATCCCTCCCTTGCATGGGAGAATCCTTTATAAGACAGTTGTGTGAATAAATCAGTGTTGTTCCTGCTTAACCCTCAAAGCGATGTGCCAGGAGTGTAAGCTGTTTTATGGCTTTTCCTGTTCGGCTGTTTCCAGTGCTCGTATGATTCCAGTTCGGGAAATTGGGTAATTCATGTGTGTGCAGTTGGGAGTTGGTGAGTTCGTGTAGTCTGCAGTTTGGAAGATTGGTGCTTACAGTAGCTGCCTGTGTATCTGGAAAGGGGGATATCGCCTAAACGTTTTTTATCCTCTTGTGGGTGAAACGGTCCGTAACACACTTTATCCATTCACCAATCACCGGTTTGTTGTAAGGCTTTTGTAACAGGGATTTGCAAATCTACAGCCATAGATTATTCTTTGCTGTATATTGAAGAAAAAAATATGTAGCATTTCTGCCTTGTTCTGATCATCCTTAACTCAGTTGCACAAGTTTTTTTTTTTTGTAAATTAAAGGTTTATTGGAATCCCAGAGCATTAGTAATAAAAATTGTAAAAGGACATCAAGTTCCCTGAAAATAAGTGATTTTTCCATTGTGTAGGGCCGATTAAATATATGCCAAAATAAGCTCGGACTTATAGCTCCAGCAAAAGACCTGGATGACAATTTGAGCAAAACATAAATAACAACAAAGGAATAATAATAAATAAATAGCCGTAAAACAATACTGTCAAACCGTGTGTTAAAGTACATTTGACTGAGGTTTTGGATTCCCTTAAAATTTTCGCACCAGGATCTTGATTGTGATAGTTTTTAAAATGTTCAGATATACTGATTACTTAATTCTTTTCTTATGTTTTGTTATGTTCCGCAGTGGTGTATCTTGGTTTTGTGCTGCCCTAGGCAGGACAAAACTCAGACCCCCCCCCCCCCCCGCGCGCGCCACCCCCACCCAACCCTTCCCCCCTGCCCCGCCTTCTAAATACACACACATTCACTGACAGATACGCATACACTAGCTAACAGACACACACAGTCAGACACACACAGTTGGACACACACAGTCGGACACACACAGTCGGACACACACAGTCTGACACACACACACTAACAGACACACACAGTGAGACACACACACTAACAAACACACACAGTCGGACACACACACTAACAAACACACACAGTCGGACACACACACTAACAAACACACACAGTCGGACACACACACTAACAAACACACACAGTCGGACACACACACTAACAAACACACACAGTCGGACACACACACACACACACTAACAAACACACACAGTCAGACACACACACTAACAGACACACACAGTGAGACACACACACTAACAAACACACACAGTCTGACACACACACTAACAGACACACACAGTGAGACACACACACTAACAAACACACACAGTCGGACACACACACTAACAAACACACACAGTCGGACACACACACTAACAAACACACACAGTCGGACACACACACACACACACTAACAAACACACACAGTCAGACACACACACTAACAAACACACACAGTCGGACACACACACACTAACAGACACACACAGTGAGACACACACACTAACAAACACACAGTCTGACACACACACTAACAGACACACAAAGTGAGACACACACACTAACAGACACACACTGTCGGACACGCAGTCAGACACACACTGTCGGACACACAGTCAGACACACACAGTCAGACACACACACTAACAGACACACACACACTAACACACACACACACTAACACACACACTAACAGACACACACACACTAACAGACACACACACACTAACAGACACACACACACTAACAGACACACACAGTGAGACACACACACTAACAAACACACAGTCTGACACACACTAACAAACACACACAGTCGGACACACAGTCAGACACACACAGTCAGACACACACAATAACAGACACACACACACTAACAGACACACACACACTAACAGACACACACACTATCAGACACACACACACTAACAGACACACACACACTAACAGACACACACACACTATCAGACACACACACTATCAGACACACACACTAACAGACACACACACACTAACACACACACTATCAGACACACACACACTAACACACACACTAACAGACACACACACACTATCAGACACACACACTATCAGACACACACACACTAACAGACACACACACACTATCAGACACACACAGTCAGAGACACACACACACAATCACATTAACACATTTTTTTTTTTTTTAATTTACTCCCCCTCCCCTACCTTTGGGAATGCTGGGGGTGGGGGGGTTCTCCAATTCCCTGGTGGTCAAGTGGCTGCAGGACGGCACTGGCGGGCAGGCTGGGCGGCCGGCGAGGGAGCTCTTCCCCTGAGCTCTCTGCTCAGCTCCCTCGCGCGCCGCCCGCAGAGTGAGGCTGGGAGGCGGAGCCGGAATATGACGTCATATTCCGGCTCCCAGTCTCACTCTGCGGGCGGCGCGCGAGGGAGCTGAGCAGAGAGCTCAGGGGAAGAGCTCCCTCGCCGGCCGCCCAGCAACCAGCCCAGCATGTCTGTTAGCCGCAAGGCTAACAGGACATTTGCCTTGGGCATTTGGGGGCGGCGTTTTTTGCCGCCCCCTGGAAAATGCCGTCCAAGGCAAATGCCTTGTTTGCCTCGCGGCTAATACGCCCCTGATGTTCCGCTATTCTTTTTCTGGTAGTTCTCCTATATACTGGTGTCTACAAGGACAAGATAATAAATATGTAACATTTTTGCTGCAGTATGAGGTCTGATCTTTTATTTCATTTTTTTTGTGTAGCATTACATTTAAAAAATGTATTATCCTCTCTTCTTTAAAACCAGTGGCCTTCTACATCCCACACAATATCTACATTACAAAAAAAACAAATACGTTTTTTTTTTTATTATTATTTCAAAAATGATCAATTTTCTCTTCTTTTTTAAAATTTTTTTACCAGATTTGTTCTAAAATTGGTGCTCCCCTAAAAGTAATCAGCGGTTGATTTAGTAAAATCTTATGAATATTCTCATCTTATTTTAATAGTGACATACATTTCTTTATAATTTTCTTTATATTTTTATGTTCTTTGTCATAGTCTAACACCACAGGAATAAAACTATCTTCTTTTAATTTTTTTCTTGTACCCTTTGTCTCTCAATAATTCTTCTTGGGAAGTCCTATTAACCTCCACAAAAGGCTGATTTAAAATATCCTGTGGATAATTATTTCCCCCAAATTATTCTTAAAAAGTAATTTTTCATCTCTAAAATTTCTCTAAAGTCTTAACTGTCCTTTTGGTATATTTTGTAACAATGGGGAATAATGCCAACTGTTAAACAATACATACCCATTTACAAGCACTTTCTTAAAGTGTATTTTAGGTTTTGAAATGCCCTCTTCTACATATGTATATTTAAATCCAAAAATTCTAAATTGTCTTTACTTATATTACTGGTTAGATCATATCCCCAACCATTTATTGTTTTTAAAAAATCAAAACTCTTCAAATGTTTCTTTTGTACCCTTTCAAATAAAATGTATGTCATCTATTTACTGGTGATAGTGCAGCAGGTGCTCACTCAGTCATGCTGCACATATACAAAAGATAATTCCCAATGGGCCATAAATAAGTTTGCATAACTGGTTGCGTACCTACTTTCTATCTCCATAACCAGTTTTTACAAGTAACATTGAGTGAAGTACTAGAAGTAACTGTTATTTAAAGTCCATTCAAAACTTTCCAATGGGAAAATAATTGCTTTTGTTTTAGATCTGATTCCTCTTCTAAAAAAATATCTGATTAATATAATGAAGTTACATCAAAAGATACAAGCTTTCAAGATTCAAAAATGACACAACCACATCTATTTACTCTAGCTACAATTCGTGTAACCATGCCAAGGCAGACATATAGGAAAAACCCAAGATTGCATTAAAAAAGTGATTGCATCAATCCCCAATATTCGGCCACGTCATTATGGATGCAGCATGGAATGTACCAGGTGGCACTCGCGTCATTTTAAAATCAACAAAACATAAATGATGTGAGCCCTAACCTTGGCAATCATTTATACCTAAATTGATAGGTGCCCTGTCCAATATTCTGCATATGCATCAGGGGTATTAAATTGCTGCAAGGGCATGGGCCTATATATACCCTTGCTTTTCTATTGTCCAGTACACTTTTTTGGTTCCAGGGCCCTTAACCCCTTAAGGACACATGACATGTGTGACATGTCATGGTTCCCTTTTATTCCAGAAGTTTGGTCCTTAAGGGGTTAAAGGAGTACTATAGGGTCAGGAACACAAACATATATTTCTGACCCTATTGTGTTAAAGTCACCATCTGACCCTCTCTTGCCTCCCTAAATATAGTATAATCTTACTTGTATTCAAGCCTGAAGCTGCTGGCTCTGCCCCTGTCTGCCTCAAACCTGCCAGCTGTCTGCTGACATCATCAGAAGTGTTGTCCTGAACCAATCACAATGTTTTCCTATAGGATTGGCTGAGACTGTCAAGGAGGCAGATCAGGGGCAGAGCCAGCACAAGTCAAACACATCCCTGGCCAATCACCATCTCTCTGAGTAAAGTTCAGTGTCTGCATGCAGAGGGTGGAAACACTAAATGTTGTGATGCATACTGAGATAAAAAGCACCTCTAGCAGGCCACTCTAAGATACTCTGTATTTGGTAGAGCTGAGGACTCTTATATATAGGTCCTCAGGTATTGTAACATCGTTCTCTACATATCTCAGTTTGCTCTGACTACTGGCTCTTCTTGCTGCTGCTGTTTTTTCTAGAAATATATGCAAACAAACAAAATATGTGAACACAACTCCAGTGAAAACAGTGATTAGTATACAAAAACTGGAGCTTCCCTGTATAAGGTGAAGTATCCAGAAAAGGTCCCCAAAGACTTCCTTTTGTCTTCAGCATACATACAAAATAGAGTAGGGGATTATCTGCTAAACACAGATCAAATGGAAAAACATAGCGTTTAACTGTGTGAGAGTAAATGAGGATATATAGTTAACAATTGGCCACTCACAAATTTTCAGATGTAAAAAAGCCTTGAGTGTAATCTTTTTCTTCAAAGTTTTCTATGTTCATCCTCACACTCCCATCAGTAGTTTAGAAATATTTGTTCAAAAGAGAAAATATATATGGAAAAATAAGGTGCAATTCCAGAGTAAAGTAAAAAAGAGATTTAATAACTTACATATCAGTTAAAAACAATAAGCATATCACCACTAGGCGTCCTACGCGTTTCGTCCTAAGATAGGACTTCCTCAGGGACTTGGTGCATCAATGACAGCAAAAAAGCAAGTGTATAAAACATTCCCCCCCCCCAAGTTCTTATATATCCCCTCCGAGCGTTCATCATTCAATTATTCTCGGCCGGTGTTGCTTCACTATTCAGGCAGCACTTCCTGTTCGGACGGGATGTTGTCATCACGCACGTCTTCTGCGTTCCAGGCGTGCGTTCCACATACCCGGAAGTGGGTAGCGATCGTCAATTTGCAGTTTTTTCTCGGAGGCATGAAAGTTAATAAGAGCACATGAGGGGGAAAGGCATTAAAAAACTATGGATCGCTCTGGATAGCGCAATATGTTTATGGATACGAAAATGTATCCCTTATTATCCTATTCTAAACTACAAAAAATTAATATATCAATAATTATAGAATATATATATAATATATAAACCATGAACTGTACATAAGTTATATACATATATGTATGATCCCAATCTATAAAATGAAATTAAACACAATAAAACAAGTATGTACATTAAAGCTGATACATTCCAGATGGAGAAGGAAATCTATATTAAAGAGTATAATGCTCCGTGTATTCCATATATATTAATTACTTCGTTCCCCACCCATTTTTGTAAATATGTTTTTATTTATTTTCATATATGAACAGTAAACATTGAGACTCGCAGGTCTCGCTTTTTAACCTTTAGTGTTAACTTTACACTTATAAATTCCGAAACTCGCAGGTTTCGTCCCTTCTGCGTACAACATACTTTTGAGACGCGTAGGTCTCCCGTTTTTTGTAGGTTTCATTTTAAGTGGGGTTTTCCATTTATATTAACATCAGTAAGTCTGAGAATTCCATTGACCGCATTATGTTGTGTTGGGAAATGTAGCTGACCATAACTACATAATATATACAGTGGGCCGTATAGGGGTATCTTGCTGTTCAGCATGTATTGGACTCGCAGGTCCTTGATTAAGTGCTTCGCTTTTTGGCTCGCAGGCCTCAAGTACCATATACGTTTCAAGGAGTAATTCCTGCGTGTTGTGTGTTGTTTGTGGGTTAGGTAGCTACCTTTTATTGTGTCAGTGTCAACTCTGTGGGTATCGGAAACCCTTTTATATTCGTATATACACCAAGCACTTCTCCCCTTCATCTCACCCTTTTACAATGCTTGAGTATTTTCCATCAATAGAATTCTCTTTTTTTAAATTTCTTATGATTTATTTCTGGACTTTTTTATATGTATATATATAAGCCCCCGACTTTTAGTGGCAATGCCGGTATTAAATTATATTTTGATGGCAAAAGTCAATAATAGGTTGTATTGTACAAGAATATTCTAATGGGCTTTCTCAATTAATACCCCAATCTAAACATTGGCCAAAAATGCATAAAAAGATTAAATAAAAAAAGGAGAAGTGCAACATCTATAGAAATATTCCATGTGTAACCCCAGTTAATCCTCAAAAAAAACTCCACAAATCAATATCTTAAGACCCCAAGGTTGGAGTGTTTTTAATTTATTTATCCAGAATGTTTCTCTTTGCGAGAGTTTCTTGGTCAGGTCTCCTCCCCTCCAATAGGGATCTACACGCTCAATGCCCATAAAGGAAAAATTTTGCCCACCAAATTGGTTGCAAGAATTGCAATGCAGAGGTACTATATGTTTAATTGATTTTTTTTCTTACATTGTTTTGATGTTCTAATATTCTTTCTTTAAATTTTCTACAAGTTCTTCCCACATATTGTTTCCCGCATGGGCATTGGAGCATGTACACTACATTTTTAGTGTTGCAATTTATGTTGGATTTTATTTTAAATTTCTCTCCTGTTGTAGAACTAGTACATTCTTTCTTTTGTATGTATTTTTGGTTTTTACATGCTTTACAAGTATTGCAAGGGCTAAAACCGTTGATGTTAGATGGTCTACCTTTTCGTTGTATTTTTAATGCATAACTTGATGCCAGTATATTTTTTAGATTTCTTGTTCGCCTAAAAATCATTGGTGTTTTCTTTGGTAGCACTTTGCCTAATATGGGATCTTTACATAAAATGTTCTAATGTTTATTGAAGATCTTTTTTATTTTCCAATGTTGCGTGTTGTATTGTGTGATAAAAGAAAAATTATAATCTTTTTGGGGGATTTTTTTGGGTTTGGATATCATTAGATCTTTCCTATTCTTTTTTTCTATTTCCTCGATTTCTTTGTCTTACGCGGTGGATTCATATTTCTTTGCTATGAATTTATTTTTTAGGTGCCTAGCTTGCTCCCTATAGTCTGATTTCCTTGTACAATTCCTCCTCACCCGTATTAGTTGACTCTTTGGGATTGTTTCCAGCCATCTCTCCTGGTGACAACTTTTTCTATGTATATAGCTGTTACCCTCAGTTTTTAAAAAAAAAAAAAACATTTTGACTCGATTTTGTTATTCTCCACGAAAAAGGATATATCTAAAAAGTTTATAGTGATAGTATCCATCTCGTGTGTAAATTTTAGACCATATTCATTTTGGTGAATATAGTCCAAGAAGGATAATAGCTCATCTCGTGAGCCTCGCCAAATCATTATGATGTCATCAATAAATCGTTTCCATAGGACCAGGTTCGCTACCCAGCCATGCCCACTCCATATGTGGTTGGATTCCCAATCCCGCATATATATGTTTGCATAGCTGGGGGCGAACCTGGTCCCCATGGTCGTGCCAGTTGTCTGTAAGTAGAATGAATCATCAAAAAAGAAAAAATTGTGTTTGAGAATATAATGAATACTCTTCAGAATGAAATTTCGAAAATCAGATGCTATATTTTCGTCTCTCTCCATAACTTGCTCCACTGCAATCAAGCCTTTATTATGTTTGATTACAGTTTCCAAGTTATGTCTTCCATGATTCTCAAGATATGCGCTGTATCTTTTAAATAGGAAGGTGCTTCGTGTGCATACTTTTGGAGGTGATGGTCAACAAATTCCGATAAATGGGCGGATATAGAGTTTATGCCACTAATGATTGGCCTGCCTGGAGGTGTTATTGGATTCTTGTGCAATTTAGGAAGGAAGTAGAAAATGGGGATAATTGGAAACTTATTAAAAAGATATTCTTTGTTGTTCTTTGAAATTATGCCGTCCCTATATGCCTGATCTAATAAAATTCCCAATATGGTATTGAATTTTTTTTGTGGGGTCAAACTTTAAGCCTTTGTTTAACCCCTTAAGGACCAAACTTCTGGAATAAAAGGGAATCATGACATGTCACACATGTCATGTGTCCGTAAGGGGTTAAAGCCTTCAAATCTATATCACTGAGTTCTATATTCGTTAAGTTATACACTCCATGTTGTTTTTCTAATGTCTTTTTCTCAAGAAGTCCTCTCTCCGAGGATTCTCCTCCGTTCTTTTTCTCTTTGGGGGAGTAAGGTGCGTATCTAATGGAGTTTCTTGGCAATTGCACCGGGGTTTGAAAAATTGGGTAATTCTTCCGTCTTTGTGACGGGATTCCCCTTCTAAAAAAAGGTTCTCCCTTTCGTTTGACTGTTCTAGACTAATGCTTGCCACTTGTGCATATGATTTTTTGGGGTAAGGGTTATTATAATTGGGGGAAGTAAATTCCTTTCTTTCTCTTTGTTTAAATTGATAATGTTGTGTTTGTGAATTATTTTGTAATCTTTTTGGAGTAAAAGTTTTTCGTCTGGTGATTGGTGGACTATGCGTGAAGTGTTTCAATGTTTCTCTAGTTTTTATAGGTGAATAGTGAATATGATTCCTTGAAGTGTTTCTATTTTCCGTAGGGGAGGTGTTCCCTTTAAAAGGACTACCTCTCCTAGTGAATGTGTTCCTTCGTGTGTTTTCAAAATTTCTAGTATTATAATTACGTATGTGTCTATTTTTTTCTGTTTTTTCTACCCTGAATATGCAATTGCATAGTACTAGTATGGCTTTGCAATATATGGCTGCTGCAGACTTTTGGGAACTGATGGTTCTGGTAGTGGCTATACTGTACCTTATACTTGTGAGGCTACTGCACCTGCTACTCTAAGTTGCATCAGTATCTTTGAATGTTTACTAATAGAACAGACTGTATATCAGGGAAGCTGCACATAAACCTATGACCTTTTATGAAATGATATGTCTTGATGATTACTCACAGAAAGGCTTTATTAGGCTGGTTGGCAACTTTTTTATGTGATTTTACTGGCGTGGTGTACTAGCGGAACATTATCTTATAGGACTGTTCCTGTAGGGATGAAACATGGAAGTCGACTTGTTGGCTTCCCATATTTCCCATATTTCTTTCCATTCAGTACACCCAACATCTCTCCTAAGACTACCAAGTCCTGGATAACTAGGGATACTAAAGAATAGAATCATAGTCTTGAGAGATTTTTGCTCTCTTTAGTTCTATCCTGTGTGGGCTCCGGGCTGGTCACGTGCACCTCTTTCTCCACTCCCCAAACCCTGATATTCACACACAACTGGGCCACACAGAAGTACAATGAGTTTGCTTGCTATTTATATTCATTATTGTACTATACCTACATATTGTATATTATATGTTGGCATGCCTCATATTGTATTCTCCAAGTCTACATGGTGATGTCTGTCATTCAAAAATTAATAAAAAAATAAATAAAATAAAAAAAATGTTGGAAAATGGAGAGAATAAATATACAGAGGCTAAATATGTATCCCTTCAAAATTGGTCTGATTTTGCAGGAACTTGACAGTGATTGGCTGATAAAACAATTAATAAATATCAGCTGCTGATCATTAGACCGTGATTGTGGTCACAGGATTGGTCAGAAAACAATTGCACTGTCATTGGCTGTAGTGTCCGGGCAAACGAACAAATCGCGTTACATGAAATTTGTTCAGTGACTCATTTGCTTATTTAGTATTTCGTTTGTTTTGTGATCATTTATTTTTGAAGGAAATTAAAAACAAAATTTTATTTTTTTGTTTGTCTAAAATCAAATACACATGTCTACAAATTACCTAAATATGGTATGCTAGCACTTAAAATTGTTTTAATAGACACAAGTCTGTGAATTGTAAGGGATCTAAGTTTAGATAGATACAGTATCTCACAAAAGTGAGTGCACCTCTCACATTATTGTAAATATTTTATTATATCTTTGAATGTGACAACACTGAAGAAATGACACTCTGCTACAATGTAAAGTAGTAAGTGTGCAGCCTGTATAACATTTGCTGTCCCCTCAGAATAACTCAACACACAGCAATTAATGTCTAAACCGTTGGCAACAAAAGTGAGTAGACCCCTAAGTGGAAATGTCCAAATTGGGCCCAAAGTGTTAATATTTTGTGTGGCCACCATTTTTTTTTTTCAAGCACTGCCTTAACCCTCATGGGCATGGAGTTCACCAGAGCTTCACAGGTTGCCACTGGAGTCCTCTTCCACTCCTCCATGATGACATCACGGAGCTGGTGGATGTTAGAGACCTTGCGCTCCCCTACCTTCCATTTGAGGATTCCCCAGAGAAGCTCAATAGGGTTTAAGTCTGGAGACATGCTTGGCCAGTCCATCACCTTTACCTTCAGCTTCTTTAGTAAGGCAGTGGTCGTCTTGGAGGTCTGTTTGGGGTCATTATCATGTTGGAATACGGCCCTGCGACCCAGTCTCTGAAGGGAGGGGATCATGCTCTGCTTCAGTATGTCACTCATGCAGGCCCAGACTATGAAACTCCCACCACGCTTAAACAGGAGAAGTAATGAGGAGAGCTCCTCGTATTACCGGGGTGCTCCACCTCACCACTACTACCCCTTGATAGATATCCAATAGTACAGGCTTAAAAACTGACAACCTTTATTGAAACAAAAAAATTATAATTATGATAATAATAATATAAATCTCCAACACACTCACAAAAATTAGTGAACAACACACACCCTCATATACCATAAGTAGTGAAAAATAAAACAAAGACTAGAGACTAAACATCTAACTGGTAAAGTATTCAAGCATTTTCCTTGTGTAAGCAGATAAGTCACAATATATATATATATATATATCCCACCACGCTTGCCTGAAGGTTGCCGCCACACAAGCTTGACACCATCTGAACCAAAAAAGTTTATCTTGGTCTCATCTGACCAGTAAGTACAAAGTTCCACTAATTAATTTCCTTAGTCTGTTTGCAGGCTTTCTTGTGCATCATCTTTAGAAGAGGCTGACTTCTGGGACAACAGCCATGCAGACCAATTTGATGCAGTGTGCGGTGTATGGTCTGATCACTGACAGGCTGACCCCCCCCCCCCCCCCCACCACCACCCTTTCAACCTCTGCAGCAATGCTGGCAGCACTCATACGTCTATTTCCCAAAGACGACCTCTATATATTACGCTGAGCATGTGCACTAAACTTCTTTGGTCGACCATGGGGAGGCCTGTTCTGAGTGGAATCGGTCCTGGGAAACCGCTGTATGGTCTTGCCCACCGTGCTGCAGCTCAGTTTCAGGGTCTTGGCAATCTTCCTTTAGTCTAGGCCATCTTTATGTAGAGCAACAATTCTTTTTTTCAGGTCCTCAGAGTTCTTTGCCATGAGGTGCCATGTTAAATTTCCAGTGAACAGTATGAGAGAGTGTGAGAGCGATAACACCAAATTTAACACACCTGCTCCACATTCACACCTGAGACCTTGTAACACGAACGAGTCACATGACACCGGGGAGGGAAAATAGGCTAATTGGGCCCAATTTGAACATTTCCACTTAGGGTGTACTCACTTTTGCTGCCAATGGTTCTGACATTAATGACTCAATGTGTGTTGAGTTATTTTGAGGGGACAGCAGGTTTACATATACAGGTTATACAGACTGTACACTTACTACTTTACATTGAAGCAGTGTAATTTCTTCATTGCTAAAGAAAAAAAAGGTTACCTGCGCTCTCTTCTTCTCTTCTTAATCCCTATGTATATTTAAACAAATGGAGGTCATTTAGTTACTCCAATAGCCACTGGAGGGAATGCCTGCCTTCTAACGTCAAGGCAGACCCCCCCAGATGGGTCCTACTCTGACCCTTCACCCTGCTTCATTGAGCTTCTGGCACAGATATCTCTACTGAGACAGAAAGGGGTATTTTTTTTATATACACCCCTATACACTTATTATCCCTTAATAGGGACTACATGGGATGGGCGGCAGCATTGTAACCTAGCTGTGTGATACAAAAAGTGAATACAAATACAAAAAGAAAAGTCCTGCGCTCACCCCCATCACTCCTGGGCGGCAGCAACGACCACAGCTGATGTGTACTGTGGTTGTTGCTGCCGCCCAGCAGTTATGGGAGTGAGTGCAGGACTTTTCTTTTTGTATTTGTATTTCTTCAGTGCGGTCACATGAAAAGATATAATACAATATTTACAAAAATGTGAGGGGTGTACTCACTTTTGTGAGACACTGTATATCTGTTTAAGAGATGATAAGTCTGCCCAATGATACCATACTCGGTACCTCTCTACTTCTATATCCACTACCCTTCCACTGTAAGCATGGGGGACATTCACACTTTTTACATTTACCTACATAACCAGCTAAGGAGCCTGAAGCCATTGTATAAGAAGCAGAAACAAGCACACAAAAAAGAAGGTTTACAATGTTGCAAAGCATTATTGCAGTTTAAAAGAAGTAACATAGCAATCTCTCAATACTCATATGAAGAGGAAAGAAAGATAAGTAATACTTCTATAAATGTATATATAGAAACCTCAAATAAAGAGAAATCTGAACCGCAACCTTTGAGAACTGCCTCCTTAAAGGTCGACATAACCCCTGCTTAGTATAAGCTTAGTACAAGGAACAAACTTTTTGTAACGGTAACTGGGAAAGAAGCTTAAGTGAAACCAACTCCTTTAGTGCTAAAATTAACCCCTTAACGCCGTTACGACGTACCATGCCGTCCCGCATTAAATGGGCTTTAAAGCCGTTGCGGCGGCATGGCACGTCGTAACGGCTTTAAGCCCCTGTTGGAGAGGTGTACTCACCTCCGCCGCGATCCTCTTCTTGGGGGCTGCCTGACAGCCCAGGCAGCCCCCCTCTGGCAAATGAGTCCCCCGGGGGCCATGTAATCGCTCTCAAAGAGCAATCACATGGCCCCCTATAGCTGGCTATGGATCTGCCAGCAGGGGGACTGTTTGAAATATCAGACAGTCCCCCTGCTGGTGGGAAAGTAAAAAAAATATATATTAAACATGTGTAAAAAGAAATGTAAAATATTTTTATATATATACAATATGTATATATAATATATATATATATATATATATATATATACATACAAACGTTATACAAAGTGTATTTTAATATTAATATAGAGACGATTAATATAGATGACAGAGACGTCTTACTTCTTCAAAGAGAAGCCTTTTGGATCTTTACATTAGGAACTTTGTCCCCGGGGGGACTTAATGAAATTAACCCACTCAGTTGCTTCACCCCGAAAAGATAAAGAAGAGCACAGCAATTGATATATTGATATATTTGTACTAAAGGTTAAAGAAAAATCATAGCGGATGATTTATTCATGAGACTTTTTTCAACTATATAGTATCCATATTATTATTTTTTTCTAGAATTTGTTGGCTGACGGTGGTTCCAGCTAGACTCCATAGTCTGTATGGCCGTAAATCTGTAATATAATTAAGTATATACATAGTAACCTGGCGGGGCATTCAATCATACTTTGAAGTTTTGTTAAAATGTTTCGTTTTATATTGGGAATTCCAATTTATACGTAGCCACCGTATGTTAGTGTTAAAAATGTTAAAAATGTAGCAAGTGTAAAATACTGTCTAACACAGTTTAACAAATTTGTTAAAATATTCAAAAAGATCCTTAAACTCTTAGCCATTTTAAGGTGGCCTTGGTATTTCTTATTTCTTATTTCTTATTTCTTATTTCTTATCCTTGAATTTTAAAATATGTCTGCGAGCGCAGATTATTAGATGTTTGGCCGTAACCACAATCACTGTCAGGCCTTTTTTTACTTTAGGCACTCAAGGGGTTAATCCCTACTTTCAAAGTTGAACAATCTTTTTCACGTTTGCACAGCCTCTCTTTCATATAATCTACTCTCCAATCAAATCACCTGTAATGCATATTTAAATCACTGTTTTCCTGCCTTTCATTGTCTTGAAAAAAGTCCCACGAGGACTGAAACGTCGACTTGTATGTCTTTTGAAATTTTGGCAAAATAAATCGTTTATATCCTTAAGAAGACCTTTGAGTGCACTCTTTCCATTTGAATATATTGAAGGCTGAGGCAGCACCGAGGCAAGCACAAGACCGGTACATTGAGTGCGGGACATCTGCAGTTTGTATTAATATTAATATAAGTATATATATTAATATTAAAATTCACTTAGAATGACGTTACATATATATAATATGTATATATTATATATATAATAGATGTACATATATATATTATATATAAATACGTATAATTAAAATAATAAATAAATACAATAATCAAATAAATAAATAAATAAAATATTGAAACAAAATTTTATATAAATTATATATGCATATGTAATTTCATTCTAACTGTATTTTGTTATATATCGGTAACAAAATACACTTAGAATGGCATTCTATATATATCTATCTATATATAAAATACAAATAACCGCAAATATATATATATAGATAAATACATATAATTACATAAAAGATTACATTAGTATACACATAGAATTTAAATACCTATAAATGCATATCTATTAAAATTCTACGTGTATATTTAAATAATCTTTTAACGTAATTATGTGATTTGATTAATTAAAATTTGATTGACATGCCTGACAACACAGGGAGAAAGTGCTGAGAATTTAATTCGCAAGCACTATATTTGACCCTGTAACTCTCCAAGACACCATAAAACCTGTACATAGGGGGTACTGTTTTACTCGGGAGACTTCGCTGAACTCAAATATTAGTGTTTCAAACTGGTAAATTGTATTACAACGATGATATTTTAAGTAAAAGTGAAGTTTTTCACATTTTTTACAAGCGAACGGCACTTTTATGGTCTATATTATTGTTGTAATATGTTTTACTGTTTTAAAACACAAATATTTGTGTTTAGTGAAGTCTCCCGAGAATAACAGTATCCCCCATGTACAGGTTTTATGGTGTTTTGGAAAGTTAGAGAGTCACAAATTTGCCAGATTGGTTATGTTGCCTTTGAGAGCGTATGGTAGCCCAGGAATGAGAATTACCCCCATGGTGGCATACCATTTGCAAAAGTAGACAACCCGAGGTATTGCAAGTGGGGTATGTCCAGTCTTTCTTAGTAGCCACTTAGTCACAAACACTGGCCAAATATTCGTTTTTTGCTTTTTTCACACAAAAACAAATATGAACGCTAACTTTGGCCAGTGTTTGTGACTAAGTGGCTACTAAAAAAGACTAAACATACCCCACTTTCAATACCTTGGCTTGTCTACTTTTTCAAATGCTATGCCATTATGGGGGTAATTCTCATTCCTGGGCTACCACACCGTCTCAAAGGTTACATTACTAATCTGGAAAATTTCAATTTGAAAATAGAACGTTCTATATTTGACCCTGTAACTTTCCAAAACACCATAAAACCTGTTAATGGGGGGTACTGTTGTACTCGTGACACATCGCTGATTACAAATATGTGCATTTTCTTGCAGTAAAACCTAACAGTATTATGACAATCACAGTTAAAATGTCAGACGGAAATGCAAATTTTACAAAAATATCTTATTTTCTCACATTTTTTTAAACTGTATTCATAATAAATAATGTTCCATATATGAATAGTTAATGATAAATGAAAGCCCTGTTTCTCCTGAACAAAATGATATATAATAAGTGTGGGTGCATATAATTTGAAAGAGGGGAACTACGGGTGAACAGACATATAGCGCAAATTATAGTTTTTGTTTACGTTTTGTTTTGATAAGAACGCACACTATTGACTCCGTCCTGAAGGGGTTAAATTAACTGTCTGTTTTGGCTCCGTGATGCACCCTTGACAGGGAACGAACCATAATGTTTTTGCTTCCCTTTTAGTACGGTAGATACTTTTTTTTTTTTTTTTTTTGTAAGAAAGGAAGTTTGATAAAGCTTCTCTAATGTATTTATCACTGTTTCACAGAGAACTTGGCCACTAGGTGACAGAGGCTGCCCAGTTTCTCTTCCTAACATCAATCTGATCATCTATTTTGCCTGAATTTGTCATAGTGCTGCAGTACTATCTTTCTCAATCATATGAATAATAGGATTAAAAATACTTATATTTGTACATAAGTAAAGCTGGGAGAGTTTTAATGGTGTGTGCATTCTCTAGTAATAGAGCTTCAAGGGAGGTCTGGGACACTTTATCTTGTAATTCCAGTGACAGCTCCTTTGTTTTATGATGATTTTATTTAAACAAATACAATTTCAAATGTAAGGCCAAAGCTCAGCTCGAAGCTTAGCTGACATAGAGAATTTTCTCAGTTCAACTAATATTAATTGTACAGCGCTACAGAATTTGCTGGCACTATATAAATAATATAATAATAATAATAACAATAATAATTAACTTGAATTTGAAATTCACTTTGAATTCTCACTTATGAATATTCTTGATAGTTGCTAACAGACTCTGGGCTTTCAAGAAATGTTTATTTTAAGATCATGCAACACCTTATTTGCACAAAAGTGGACTCCATTCAAATTCAACCAATACTGGGAATGATGAAGCAACTGGAAGCACCAGAGTTTATTTAGGTGTTTCACAGCAACAAGAGTCGAAAAAAAAATGATTTCATAACGTATATTACAATAAAGAATATTTTGCATCTTCAAAATATTAGATATTTTAAATAAATAATATGGTAAAAAATACCAATAAAAATCTATTTTAATTCAAGGCTGTAACAGAGCACCATGTGGAAACATTTTAAGGGGTGCATACTGATGCAAGGCACTACATATGTTAATGTTAATACTATTTCAGGACGCATCAGGAGCTCTGGAGTATATCTGGAAGTGTGGTGTTTATTACTACTTAACGTCATATAAGCTGCTATAACTTAAAAGACATTTCAAATCCCTTTTGCCTCTTTGCAGTTTTGTCTGCTCTGTTAGTAGTTATTAGTTAACAGGGTAATGGGCTGACTTGGCCAGACCTTTCCTGCTACTTTATTTGTCCATACCCCCGAGCAGAAATTACCAAAAGAAGTATCACTGTAGTAACACCAGGCAATGGTGACACTTCTAAGAAGAAAAGGGAATAGTGTTGGTGCCATAAAGACCAAACCATATACAAAGTACAGATTTAAACCTGAATTTACCAAGTTACCTACAAACACCAGCTGGTCACTTGATGAAGTGGAGGGGAATGCAGGTCTGATTTGGAAAACATATTGCATATAGACACAGTTTTGTTACAGCAAAGAAAATTGCTCAGTAGCATATTGTGCTCTGTTCCCGCCACTTTATGCCAAAAGGCACCATTAATTTAACTTTCCATGGCATTGGCTCATTATATCTCAGTGTCACGACTTCTGGTACCAATGGTTGATGATTGAGCATTTGAGTCAAAGTCCATATCAACTTTGGTCAGTACAAATTATTTGAAGCAGTGGAGACAGGAATGAGGCTACAATGAAGTTTACAGTGAATTAAGCACTTGTGACGAAGTCTGTATGAATGGGAAAACAGTACTGAGAACTTGTAAGCTCTGTTACTTGTATTGCAGAAGGACATGAGTATGACCTGTGAGAGTAGTCAAATTGTGAAAGCTGGAGTTGGAAGCCAGTGAGGATGGACACAAGGGTGATCAATAAGTGAGGTCCGGAAGCCTCTCAAGCCAATGGCATAGTCAGGAATGTGAGCCAGGGTCTGAAGCCAAAGACAAATTTTATTTTGGGCCCACACCAACGGAGGCTAAAAAGGAACTGTTGTACACACAGCAAGGCAGGCCTGTGAACTCGTTAATCAAGCAATGAGAGCAGCAATGAACAAGGTATACATAAACAATCATGATGGTAGCAAGCTGAGGCCAAGGCTGGATTCCCATTAGGCAGAGTAGGCACCTGTCCTGTAGGGGACACCTATTTCAGCACTTATAATGTGCATTTTTTTAGCTTAGGTGGGCTGGTGAGGGGATGTTAGTGTCATGAGTCTTGGACAGTACCCCCTGTAGTCTAATCAGCATACTATGCTTAATAGCAGAGCTGAAAAAATGGTTATAAAGGCTGCATAACCCAGTGCTGTCCCAGTTTTGTTGCCCTTCCCTGAACTCTCTCCAAAGTATCAATATCCTTCTGTAGATACGGTCTCCAGTACTGTGTGCAATACTCCAAATGAGGTCTCATCAGTGTTCTGTACAATGGCATGAGCACTTCCCTCTTTCTACTGCTAATACCTCTCCCTATACAACCAAACATTCTGCTAGCTCATTGGTTTGTAACCCTTAGGATGCTAATTTGGTATCATTTAGAATAATTGGAATAGTGGCACATGGCTTTTGCATTGATTTATGATTTTTTTTCAGAATTTCATTTAGTTTTAAATTGATCATTTCTGAACTATAGAAACGGAAGCAAAACTAAATTAATTATTCACTGTACATTCTCTATATTTACTAGTGTTGCCTGCATACAGCAGGGTAAGCTCATTTACATGGTAGGCTCTGGTTGTACAATGTTAATTTAAAAAAAATATATAAACCATTGAGATTAAAAAAGTACAATTAAAAAGTACACAGCTAACCTTTAGTTATTATATTGTATTAGTGACATTAGTGACTGTCCATTGTATTCTGTGGCTGAGTTGAAAGGAGGGTTTGGGGAACCCTGCTAATACCTAGTTTGGATCATCAGCAACTACTGACAAATGACTTTCAATGCCCACTTTAAGATCATCAGTGAACAGATCAAAGACAATTGAACATTAAGAAAATCATCTTACCACTTTTGAGCAATTTCCATTAGACACTATGCTCTGCATTTGTTTTTACATCAATGTTTAATGAAAAACAAGTATCTTCTCCTAAACCACTGATATTTAATTTATCATGCCTTCTTACAAGCCTTTCATGTTTGATATATGACCATACCCCTTAAACTTTGCTATTTTTCTTTTTATCTTTTTCTATCTTTTTGTTAATTTAAGTTAATTTAATTTAAATTAACTGCACACATATTCATCCCATCATGTTTCAGCTATACCTATTATATCATATTGTTTATCATATGCCGATAGCTGTTGATTGGATTCATGAAGAGTAAGGTCAATAATGAAACTAGAAATGTTATTGTTTAACGCTTGACTTTGTAATCTCTGTTGTCAACAGATGTTGCCCCTTATTCACTTGACGCTCCATCTGCTGCTGGCTTTGCCGACTATGCAAGCAAAATCAAATCAAAAGGGAGAGGAAGAGGCTAGTAGTACAGCGACTGTTGTGTTCCTCGTTATTCTACTCATTGTGATCTGTTTTGCACTTGCACTGGCATGGAGGAGACTTGTGCGCATTGAAGGAGGAGAAGGATACCATCCACGTGAATTATGGCATAGGGCACAGGCAACGATGCAAGGATTGGTGAGTCGATGGAATGGGGGTGAAGAGGAAGACATGAATATTTCTGACAGACACAGTCAAGATGAAGAAAATCAAAATGAAGAAAATCAAGATGAAGAAAATCAATACGAAGAAAATCAAGATGATGATGATAATGATGAAGAAGAAAATGGTGAAAGGTTTCAACTGCATGATGCAGAACCTAATATCACTGCATTATAAGTATAGGGTGATTAGCCAAAAAATGAATAAGGTCTTAAGGCTAAAGCAGAAAGCTAAGTTAGTGCACTTTTTGTAACATAGCTCATAATTAAAAAAAGAGGATACATATTTTAAGCTTTTCTTAAGATGGGTTTTGTTTATATTATGTTTCTCTTGCAGACCTATGTAATTGATGTGTGACTTGTTAAAAGCTCAGATTTGTATGCTTTCTCAAATAAATAACTCCTCAGTCCATTTTGTGCAGGAAACGTGAAATATGTTGTATGTAATGTCTGCATGCCTCATCTGTCATGTCTTTTCTCTGCCCATTGTTTCAATAACTGTCATACATTTTTACACCACTACTAAAATCAGTTACACTCAGAAATCAGTTTAAAGATCTGTAATATTCTCTGTTATGCTTCACAGGTAGAAATGAGCTTGGCCAACAGATCTATATCCCTAGCATACGCGCCAAGAAAACCCAATGTCAGGGAAATAGCAGGCATATA